>NW_024114939.1:0-5702 GCF_003073215.2 Triticum urartu | reverse complement strand
TTTTTGCCCCCCCCCCCCCCCCCCTCCCCCCCACACACACACACACCCACACACACCCACACACACACCAATGTATGACAGGTTTAGACAAAAGCAAGATGTCCAATCTATTGCTGTTTCTTAGAATGCTGCATTACCTTTGTGTGTTATCTTATGTATCATTATTCATTAAATCAGACTGCTCTTGACATTGTTACAGGTCCCTTCGTACATCTCAAGATCAGTTGCTGGCAGCTATGATAATGAAGCTGTAGCAATATTTGCCTTGGTATTCACATTTTATCTGTATGTAAAGGTAATGGTACATCTGATGCTTCTTCATTTGGCTTCATTTTTACATAGCATTATGTGCTGACTTATTTATGAATAATATACAGACACTGAACACAGGATCACTCTTTTATGCAACGCTCAATGCTCTCTCATATTTCTATATGGTAAGCTTGTTGATTTTGATCTATGGTTTTCAAATGAATATTATAATCATGCACTAGCTTTTTCCAGGTCTGTTCTTGGGGAGGCTACACATTCATCATAAACCTTATTCCGATGCATGTGCTGTTGTGCATTGTAACCGGTCGTTATTCTTCACGACTGTACATTGCATATGCTCCCCTTGTAAGTGCATACATTTATGCTGCCGTTTCTTGAGTTTTTAACACAAAAGATGAAAATACATCAATTGAACATGTCAGTACTCACTTGTACCATTTGTCTGGGAAATGATCTTATCTGTGATTAATTATTCGTTTGCAGGTTATATTGGGAACACTTCTGGCAGCTTTGGTACCTGTCGTTGGTTTTAATGCTGTATTGACATCTGAGCACTTTGCATCATTTCTGGTACTACATTCACATTCTTATGCACTCCTTCTCTTCCTCTTGTGTTTCTCTGTTCAGTAAAATATTATTGAATCAATTGACTCTTACAATTTTCTTGCAACCGGTCCTTGTAAAATGAAGGTTTCTTGAGCTGTTGAATTCTAGATGTGTTGCAAAACATAAACATTAGTTTCAGTCACGAAATGTGTTTACTGGATGTTGCTTCCTTTGGTCTAAATGCAAACGCACATTTACCTTTCTTCAGTTCATCTATAAAATACACACAATAAAAGGATATATCAAGTTAATGGTACTTCTAAGTTAATTAAGTCACATCTTGATTAGATGAGCAGTCCCAAAATACTGCAAACCTACGACACAACAAGCCACTTTTGCATAATTCCTGGAAATTGACCACAGTGGCCAGCTGAGGTCCTGTAACTCTTTCACCTTCACCCCCATGATCCCAGTAAAGTTATCCATCAGTGGCAATAGGGAGGCCTGACATAATGATCTCCATTTTTCTCGACATCTATGTGCAATGAATACGTACAATATCTCTGCAACTGCATTATGCACACAAACTAAGGAGGTGCCGAATCGAAAAAAGTGTAACAATGCGAGATCATGCTAGCCTATTGAAAGAGATTGTCTAACAACTCAACCCCTCTCCGAACTTCACAAATACTGAATAGAAGTGAAGAAAATTCAATGACTGCACTCTTTATTTCATTGATAACGGTGTACTTGAATTGCAGGTGTTCATAATCCTTCATGTGGTTGCTTTTGTGTATTACATCAAAGGACTTTTGACTCCCAGGCTGTTCAAAATGGCTATGACTCTTGTTATAACTGTTGGCCTGTAAGTCTCTGACCTTATCTATCAGCTTGACGACATGAGGAAATATCAAATAATATCCCACAAATATAAACGTTTGTTTTTGTTGAATTGGTGCCTTCTCATTCACTCTATATTAATAGAGAATTCCTTCCTGCAGGGCTGTTTGTTTTGCAGTGGTAGCTATACTCGTAGCGTTGGTGGCATCTAGCCCAACAAAAGGCTGGAGTGGGCGCAGTTTGAGTCTACTGGACCCGTAAGTTCTCATGGATCTTATCAAATACACTTATCTTGTGATTTCAGTTAATAAACTGGGTCAGGAAACTGAGAAGCATGATATAATTCTTAGTTTTGCCCAGCTGTATCCTTAGGTTTTGGAGTCGCTAACGAAATGTATTTTTGATGCTCATTCATTTAGACAAAGAAATGCAGTTTCTTTCACCAATTAGTACTTGCTTTAGATCTCTTTGATTGTACTTTCTTCTGTTCATACTGTCCTGATAAGAGTGCATTTGCTCTGTTTCTTTTTTGTACTAAAAAGCTGCGCCATTATTTTTACCTTTTTGACAGAACCTATGCAAGCAAGTATATTCCCATCATTGCCAGTGTCAGTGAACATCAACCCCCCACCTGGCCCTCTTATTTTATGGATATCAATGTTTTGGCCTTCTTGGTTCCTGCTGGAATAATTGTAAGTAATACACCATTTGAATTGTGGTTGAATTAGCATCAATCTTTATTCTAACTATTCATTTTTTAACATGATCCAGTCATGCTTCTTGCCTTTGTCTGATGCAAGTTCATTCATGGTCTTGTACTTGGTAACTGCGGTATATTTTTCTGGAGTGATGGTAAGTATATGTTGTACAGATATTATGTAGTCTTATGTTTTTTTATATATCTACTATGTATTAAAATCATGTTCACTGTCTGTTAGGTTCGGCTTATGCTTGTCCTTGCTCCTGCTGCGTGCATTCTATCCGGGATTGCTCTTTCTTCAGCCTTTGATGTCCTCACACGATCTATGAAATTTCAGCTATCAAAACTATTTGATGACGGCCCTGCTATTGTACGGTTGTTTCATCTCTATCTTTTGCACTGTCTGAATTGAATCACTAAATGCCTTGTTGAACAAGTTATTGAACACTTCTTTCTCCTGAAACTAAAGGGTAATGGTAGCCCAAATGGTCCTAGTGCTAGCATGGTCAATACAAGTTCATCCAAAAATGAGAAGACTGAAAAATCTGAAGCAGCTCCAAAGGAAAAACCATCAAAGAAGAACCGGAAGAAGGACAGAGAAGTGACAGAAAGTGCTTCTGTGAAGCCTAAAAAGGAAAAGAGACTTTCGGTACTGCCTTTGGAAGCATCTATTGTGGGCACTCTTTTACTGATCGCGTTAGGTGGTTTCTATGTGGTAAGTTCACTGCCCTTAGTCTTGCCAGAAAGAATGTCTCTATACATAGGGGGATACACTAAGAATGCCACCTTTGCAGGTCCATTGTGTGTGGGCTGCAGCTGAAGCTTACTCTGCACCTTCAATTGTGTTGACATCTCGTTCACGCGAAGGATTGCATGTTTTTGATGATTTCCGTGAAGCTTATGCATGGCTTAGCCATAACACAGATGTGGATGACAAGGTATGATCGCCCCATGCCTTTTATTATTATGTGAACTGTCTTCTGTTCTTACAGTAAGATGCTCTGTTGCAGGTTGCATCCTGGTGGGACTATGGTTATCAAACAACTGCTATGGCTAACAGGACTGTGATTGTAGACAACAATACCTGGAACAACACTCACATAGCAACAGTTGGTACAGCAATGTCATCCCCAGAAAAGGCAGCATGGGAGATCTTTGATTCTTTAGATGTTAAATATGTGCTTGTTGTGTTTGGAGGTCGGTGCTTTATGGACTTGAGAAAAAGAAATGACTGGTCTGAAACCAGCAAATCACAGATCTCTTAACATTTGAAGTTTCCTTTGCAGGTCTGGTTGGCTACCCTAGTGATGATATTAACAAGTTCCTTTGGATGGTTCGCATAGGAGGTGGTGAATTCCCTCACATCAAGGAGCCAGATTATCTTGTGAGTACTGGATTCCTTTCTTAGATGGTGCCCTCCATGTATTTTTGTTAGCATGAGTAAAAGAATAGTTAAACATGTGTGACTCTGCATATTTCATGTTTTTTCTGATTTTTTTGTGTCCTATATATTTGATAGAGAGATGGCCAGTACCGTGTTGATGCTCAAGCAACTCCAACTATGTTGAATTGCCTCATGTACAAGCTTTGCTATTACAGGTATGTTGTATAGAATTCAATAGGATAAGTTCAGTTGACGTCGCCATGCATGTTCTTTTGACATTTGTTTCCCTTTGTTCCCCTCAGGTTTGTTGAAACTGATGGCAAAGGCTTTGACAGAGTAAGAGGATATGAAATAGGAAAGAAGCATTTCAAGCTAACACATTTTGAGGAGGTATTGTGATTTTACTCTCCTTACCATCAGCTAATGTTGAGTTCGTCCATTTTTTCTACTTCAGTCCCTGCTTGTTGCTCACCTATCGTGGTGCTAAATAGGTTTTCACAACCCACCACTGGATGGTGCGCATTTATAAACTGAAACCTCAAAAGAACAGGATTAGGGGCAAGTTGAAGAAGTCGAAATCCGTAAGTCTGCCAGCGTACTAATTTTCACACCTATGCTTGCTTTCTTAGCCCATCCTAAACACACTTGATGATTTTGTTTGACCCGCAGAGTTCCAAAACTAGTTCAACGCTTGCAGCGGGGCGAAAGAAGAACCCATGGCAATGAAGAGAAACCGTGTTCCATTTACTTGAGGCTTGATATTGTAGCTCAACTGCACCAAGTTCAAAAGAACTAGAATACTACAGAACTAGATTAGAGATATCTGCATTGTTGTGCTCGTATTTGACCCCCTAATGTGTTCTTTCTGGAACCAGCCAAAGTTCTGATAGAATTTTTGATAGACGAGTTATGTTTTTCTCCCCCTTTGTTGGGACGCTACCTTTCGTGTCAACTTGCATCACAGATGTTAGGACTGTCATATGTACTCCCTCTGTCCCATAATATAAGAATGTTTTTCGTGTCAAAAATGCTCTTATATTATGGGGCGGACAGAGTGGAATGGTGTCTATATGACACATGCCTGTTGCAAGTAGTTTTTCCGTACACAAAATCTGGAAAGTGGATGGCTGTTAATGCTTTCTAGGGAGGAGCACTAGAAGCCCTTAACCAGCCTCTAGAAGCACAACGACAATTGAGATCGGAAGCAGAACCAAAGACAAATTTCTTATTTTCTTTATTGAGAATTCTGGAGAGCTTTATTGAGAAATATTGTTCATAAGCAATCTATGTTAGAGACAAGAACCGAACATGTCTACCAAAATCGTTAGTCCTAGCAGGATGATGTTTTCCTGTGGTTTGGATGGTGCTATCCTACTCGTTGGCGGAATTTCGGCGATGTTTTTCTGAGGTTTGGACTATTGATGCTATCCTACTCCTTGTTGGCAGATGTTCGGACACAAGTTTTAAAACCACAAAAGTTTCCCTAGTGTCTCCCACAAAAATCCTTAAAAGTTATTGCCCATCTATTACATCATGACTGATGCGATTAAGGTCAAAAGCTTCACTCGGGTTTGATCTAACATGAAGAAGATGATCATCGGGCTTGTACAAACTATTAACTCCTTTACACCGTGGGCTCTCAAGTGATTGCTAATCATCATCTAATAGTCACACACTCTTCAAGCGTAGCAAGCAAATCAAAGTCACTTTGGATGGACTCCTCAAAAAAATCTTCAGTCAATTATGTCAAGAACCCATAGGATCTCTCTTACACACAAAGATAGACTTGAAGCAAAGAGATGGATTGCTAGGAAAGGGTTCAAGAAAGGGAGGAGCTTGGCCTTAAAACTTACAAAGTTCTTCTCTCAAATATGTGTCTAAGTCTCTCTAAACAGGCACCCAACCCAAGGGGTGTGTGTGTGTGTGGGGGGGGGGGGGGGTGTTTTTTACAAAAAAAAA
>NW_024114938.1:0-9449 GCF_003073215.2 Triticum urartu | reverse complement strand
GGTCTGCGTTGGGTACGTAGACAACACTCTCCCCTCTCGTTTCTATGCATCACATGATCTTGCGTGTGCGTAGGAAAATTTTGAAATTACTACGAAACCCAACAGTCGCGTCGCTGAACTTCCACCTTCCACTCGGCGTTCGACATGCCCGGTGGCTTCAATGGCGGCGCCCTCGGCTTCCTCTGCTTTGGCTGGGCTACGGTGCCAGTCGTGGTTGCCGCCGCACGCGGCATGGTGTACTTCTTCGGCGGCATGGCGGCGACTGGAAGGCGTGCGGGAGGGGGTTTGGTGGGAGAAAGGAAAGGAATGGCGGGAGGAAGGCGAGCGAGCGGGAGGGATGCGAGGGAAAAGCGTCAAAAAACGGCGGGAAAAGGCCCTCGGGACGCCGTCAGGGCGGACCCACGCGCCTTTTTCGCTTGTGCTGGCTCCCCAAGCGCTCCAGGGCGTCGGGTTCGGTCTGGGTCCGCCGGCACCAGTTTTGGCCCAAGCCGGCGGAAAACGGGCTTCTGAGAATGCGACTGGGCCGTTTTTTTTACGCCGGCGCAATAAAAACGTCTGGAAAGGACCTGTTGGGGGCGCGGCTGGAGATGCCCTTAGGTTTTGTAACTGGGCAATCTTTCCAACTGCAACTGGTCTGTTACAAACCGACAAGGGGAGGGTCTGGACCCCTCGACAGTAGGAATCAGACGAAGAAGGCGAGGGGAGGGCCGGTGAGGTGGAGGAGGTGTGGTCGTGCTTTTTCGACAAAGGGTGTGGTCGTGCTTGGGTGCCGATGACGCAGAAATCGAGGGGAGGGCCGACAAGGTGGAGGAGGTGCGGTCGTGCTGGGGAGCTGATGATGTCATGGTTTTTAGAGCTCGGTTTGGCGCCATGGTCGAGCCGGAGGCCGGCGCTGGCTCGAGAGTGAAGGAGAGCGGGCGGCGGTGAGGCGAAGCACGCTCACCGGCTTCGGTGAATGGATGCAGATCTAGACGAGGGAGAGGGGTTGGGATGGGCGGCGCTAAAGCGAATGCTTCGGTGTCTGCTCCGACATATCTGGTCAGAGGGTAGGAAGGAGTGGAGCGAGGCGACCCTGGGTGCGTGCCATCGATTGCCGCTGGTTTTTCTTTTTTTAGAAAAGGAGGATATATCCCCGGCCTCTGCATCTGAACGATGCATGCAGCCATATTATTAATTATTCATAAAGATCATACAAGATGATACATCAATAAGCTTGAAGCCACCATCTTGGCAATATCGTTGCTACTCCTATCCCCTTGATGAAGGCGTGCCAAATGTCCGGGCCTAATACCAAACAGACATTGTATTAAAGCCTAACATCTAAAGCCGGGTGTCCCATCCAAGACACTACCTGAATTGGGTCCTACACCGGTCTGGCACACTCACAGTGAGCACCGCACGCTGCAAGGGCTGTTACCTCCTTCATCCCTCGGTCCATCCTCAGAGCAGAACTGAAGCACCGACCTTGCCAGGCCTATCTGCCATCAACGCCACCATGACACCAGACAGCTTCCTCCTCCTGCACGAGTCCATCTTCGCGCATCAGACGCCGAGTCTCCACAGCGCCTCGCCGCCGAGATCCGCCACCATCAATGTGTAAGATGAAGCACCGCTCCACCAAAGTCGCCGTCCTCTAGTCCCTCGAGTCCGTGTGCACCTCCAAGAATGGCGCCCCCAGGGGGAAATGACACCAGAGAGCCGTCGTCATCCGATCTACTAATCTAGGGTTTTCTCCAAGAATGGATCCAAACATGATGAGGCTAGCAAATTTTAGTCACATTACTTTAAGTCATGGAACTAAAACGTATCCAAGCACCCTTTCACCGGGTGGAAGAAATGCTGAGACAAACTACCAGTAACCAGTACGATATACTGCAGTATGCAACCGCATGACGCATGGCTTCCAGTCCAGTGAAGAGACAAGAGGATTTACAGGCAGCTGAACATATACTATACGGTCTACCGAGAAAGTTTAACAGCGCGATGCAGTGTAGCGCTGAGAAGAAAGCTGCTGCAGATTGGGCTGGTGTCGGTCCGTTCAAACAGACAGCTTGGCTGACCTCGGGGGCAGGCCAATGTGGCAATGTGCCTAGTGTGGATTTAATATTCAGAGGGTGTTTGGTTCAGGGACTTTTTAGTTCCAAAGACTAGAAAAAATCCCTAAAAAGTCTCTAAAAACCAAACAGAAGGGACTTTTTCTACAGGATTAGTCCCTGGGACTAGAAAAAGTCCTAGGACTTTTGAAGCAAACACTCTCTCATTGGGCAGCATGTTAGCCTCAGCCTCCAAGAAAGAAGGAAAAAAAACATAGTATAAAGATACGTAGTCTCTGCTTGGGATGACGAGAAAAGTATCCAATGTGATATGGGAATATGGACATGCCAGTCCTCCTTACATTCCGCAGCCTCGGCCTGCGAGCGAGCGTTTACTCTACCGCCCAACCCAACGCAACCAGTTGTACTATAGTACTACTACAGTGGTAGTATCACATAAGAATTTCTGCATTTGAATACAGAGTAACATGCATGTTTTTTTTTCCTCCACGCTGATTTCTTGTAGATTCCGTTTAATTCGTATGTATTTACATGTATTCATCTGTCGACATCTGATACCATAAGTAATGAAATCTGAAGCAAAAATTCGTACTCGTAATAAAGTGTTCAAAAATGCCGTAGTGAGAAAGAAGATGATGGAATTCAGGCTAGGAAGGTGTTGGTTCGTTCAAACAGCTACAGCTTGGTCCACCGCGTGTAATGTGGATGGATATATTCAACAGCATGTTAGCTTACCTATCCATCGGAAGCTGAAATGATAACCAACAGTGATTTCCTACAGGGACTGGACGCTGAGAAATTTGAAACTTCCCTTCGCTGTTCAGCCGCTTGGTCGAGGAACCGACACTCCAGATCATACCAAGCAAGAGACAAAAAACGAAAGCAGTAGTATTACAAAGAACCGAGGACTCCAGCAAACCATTAAAACACCAGATGGCAAAGCTCTTGGACGCTTTGTTGAACCAAATTCAGGACAACACAACCAGAACCAGCTCTACTAGCCTGTACAGAAAGATTTAACCACCAGTTCCAGGCTAAAAAATATACTAGCATTGTAGCGCGATGCATTGATCCTTCATTGCACCTTACATGCTGAACATTACATGAAAGTCACAAGAGCACGCTAGCTATTTATTGATCGTCAAACTCGTTTCACAAACAAACACAATAAATAAACACCAAACACGATTGCACGATACACCAAATGAAGCATCATCCTAATAGAACAAGTTCGTCGCAAGTAGCTTAAATAAAATTTGGGGAACATAAGAACAGGCATGAACGTGATGTACTGAAAGCGTTGTGGTCTGACTCAATTTCAGTGGTTCAGCGTTGTGGTCTGACTCAATTTCAGTGGTTCACTGTTGAATGATTATCTTGGGAGTCTTACCTCCAGTCCCCTTCACCGCTCTCTCCAGCTCCCCTGCTACCTTCTTGGTCATACCTTCACCGTCTTTGTCCTCCAATGTCATATGCACAACTTTGAGTTCTGCGAGGGCTGAACCGTAGCTCAAGCCTCTCAAGCCCTGGCATGGCATCTCTTGAAAAGCTCAGCAGTGGCAAGAGAGGAGCAGAGAAGCGGAGAAGCTTAAGACTCTTAAATCCCCCATCAGGAACTATTACCTCCCCATTGGAGTGCAGCTTGTTTTCAGCAAGAATGGTCAATGTTTCTGCATCCTGATTTGCTGCCATCAGTGTAAAGCTGAGACAAAACAGTACCTCTAGGTTGCTAAGCACCTTCAAATTATCAGTCCAGAAAGCTGTTACTGAAAGGGTGACCTTCGTGAGAGCAGTGAGTTCCGTGATCCAACTGGGGACCTTCATTATCTTACCAGATAATTCAAGAGCAACAAGGAATTTTGGAGGGGTAGATAGATCATCAAGGGATCTAATAAACTCAGATGACTCACCATCAACTACGAAAGTGCGTAGCGAGTGACCACCGAGGTACTCGATAGAGGAGCTTAAATCTTTGAAAGTTGCATCCTCCCCGATGGTTTTGAGCTTGTAGATGGCAAGCTTCCTCAGCTCAGTCAAATGATGAAGGTCCGCTGAACCCCCGGTGATCTCAATCCCTGACAATATGCGCAGAGATTTCATTTTCTTTTTCTTACTCAACTCTTCAGGAATCTTGAGGGCCTTCCGTGTTCTTTTATCCCCACCAAGTATGTTAACCAGCCGTTCAAGCTGGCATACTGTTTTAGGCAACTCAACAACATTTGTTTCCCTAATATCCAGAGTCTCTAGATTCTCAAGCTTCCCTATCGTTTTCGGCAGCTTTTTAGTGTCAGTTCTTCGGAGGCTGAGATACTTGAGAAGGACCATCTTGCATATCTCCTCTGTATGATGCCCTTTCAAACCTGTGCAGCCTTCAAGATCCAACACTTGCACAATTCCGAACTTGAATGAATGGGAAGACATTTGGTTCAAGCTCCCAAACATGGTCACCGATCGGACATGAGACAAGTTCATTTTCTCGGCATCCTTTGCATGTTTGGAATCACCACCTTGGAGGGACAGTCGACGGACCTTGGTGCTAGGCGGCTGCATTAGCCAGTTGCCACCAACCACAGTGATGAAATTCTCTTCACTTGCTTTTGCCACAATGTGCTCAAGAACCATGTCATGAACTATGAATTTCTTCACTTTTCCGTTACTGCTGTGCTCCACTGGTCGGATGATCTTCCTTCTTATCAGATGATTGAAATATGTCTCTGCAACATCCTCCACACTCAGCCCCTGCTTCTCGCAGACAAAACTTTCGGCTATCCATCGCCTTGTCAAACGCTTCCGGCTGATTTTTTGGCCCTTCGGAAATATACTCAAATACAACGAGCAAGTCTTGATTTCAGCAGGCATGTCATTATAGCAATGGCTAACTATTCTGCCCACTTCCTCCTGGGTAATCTCTTTCCCACCGTCTTTCCCATGATCTTTCCCTGACTCTGAAAATGGAGAACAGCAAAGGTCCAACCATTCGTCCTGCGTTCTGCGTGGATTGCAGGCCACATGACCAGCCATGGTAACTATGGCCAATGGCAGCCCCCCACACATTTTCCAGACTTTGTCCGGAGACGTAACATCTTTGCTATCACTGGGTTCAGAGACCGATGGCTCAAATAACTTCACAGGTTTATCACTGTCGGTGTTGGCAATGTTATGAGCAAAATCAGCTTCTTCTATCTTCGAAGTTGTACCAGGAGCTTGGGGCCCTTTAATGACATATTTGCTTCCTTTGGACTCATGGAAGGCCTGTCTGAATAACTCCTCAGACTCTTTGTCAGCCAGACCTTTCACTTTACGAATGTCACCTTCTCTTCTTGTTGTAGCAACAGCATGAAATCGAGTAGTAACTATTATTCTGCTGTCTTTGTTATTAGGAAGTGCATTTATAATATTATCCAGTGTCGTCGCAGACCAGACGTCATCAATCAAGATCAAGTAACTGCCAAATAAGAAGGGAGCAGAAAGTGAGTGACCAGCAGTAGCTGCAATTTCTTTTAAAATCTGAATCAAAACAATTTAGTATCTGCAAAGGCAGTAGAACACCACTCTTTCTGATCCATTTAACTACTTAGCAGGTAACATAGTGATGGTAACTCATTGGTTGGAAACATAGTATTTAGAAGATAACATGTCCCAAGATAAAAAATCATCATGATGCCCTACTTTTAAATCAGGATTCCCAAGTTTTCTCAGACAATAGAAAAAGTAACCTCTAGATATTTTTAAACTAACAAAACCTTGACACACCACCCCTTTCAAAGCCAGTTTCATAGCTTTTCTCGAAAAAAAACTAACCTGTAGAGACTTCATCAGAAAAAACAATGCACTGTCATTAAAATTGTTTCTTTGCTAACAATGTGAAATAGAATGCATTTCATCAGAAAGGATAAAAGGCAAGCACATAGCTCATCAAATTATAGAATGAAATACTGCAGACCAAACAATAATCCGTGTTCTCGGCCACGGCCACACGTTCCATCCAAAACTTCTTTCCTTTTTAGCAGAACCAACAAATACTCCATCTTAAGTACTCTGAAATAAATACCCCGTCTTATCCAGTGAAATAAATAGTGTTCTATAACAAAATAGCGCAGGCCTTAAAATCCGTTATTAGCAAGACATTGAAAATTACACTGATTTATTTAGTGAGCCATTGCTCAGCACGCTATAGCGTGCTATAAGGCCCTTCCCAGTGCTCCACGGTGTACAGGTGCTAAGGGTGCCACATAGACAGAAAAATGATGTGGCAAAGCAATTAAAGAGGAGAGAGAGCATTATGGTGACCTCAATAAGAACCAATGCTAAGCACGTGAACCTAGGCAAAAAGACTACCAACCAATACATGAAGGAGTTTTATTACTAAACAATTAAATAGAGGAGGCTTAGTTACAAAATCTAAGCACCGATGCATTGGGGACATTAGTTGCTAAGCATTTTAATGCACTTAGCACCCCACTTTAGTACCAATGCATTGGGAGAGGTCTAAGCACTATAACACGCTATTTTTTCAGCGGCCATACCTTGTAGGCTGTAATTAAGTGCTGCACCACAAAAGGTTAGTAATGCTTTGGAATTCCTAAAAGTGCAAGGATAGCAAATGGATTACCTGTTTTCCTTTAAGTTGTTTGCAAGGTCATTCTTGAGCAGATCCAGCTTCGTCCTGTCTTCTTCGGAGGCGCCGGAGCTGCAGCACTTGGCCATGATGGCTGAAGTTCCTCGGCTGACCTGATCCCGGGCGCCTTTGACGGCTGCTGCGAAACGGCTCTCCCCAGATCCGCCTTGCTTCTGCTGATTGCTTGTCGGTGGCTTGACTTGATTCTCTATGCTCCTCAGGATCGTCTCCAGATCTGAGCTCTGAGACACGGTGACCATGGCACGGTGGCCAAATCGGTCCCCAAATTTCCTGTACAAGGCAGTGGCGATGGCGGTCTTCCCCACTCCCCCGAAGCCGACGATGTAGGTCACCCGCTTGTCGAGATCCCCCATGTGTTCCTCCACTCCCACGGGGTCCTTCACGGCGACAAGCTGGCGGCTCTCGTCCTGGTTGTCTGCAGCGTCAAATCCAACTACCGTGCTAGAACCCGCACCAGATCCATCGGTTCCAGGGCAATACGGATTGTTGACGCCGTACCTGTCGCGCCGCTCGGCGATCTGCTGTGCCCGCATCTTGAGGATAGAGATCCTGGTGGCCACTTGCCGGCGAGGCCACCATGTGAGGATCTCGTAGATGCTGTTGACGAGGAAGTAGCAGCAGGTGTCGGTGGGCACGCCGTGGAGGCGGTCGGCGGAGTCGTCGATGCAGTCTTCAATGTCGTAGGTGATGTCGCGGATCTGCTTCATCCAGTCCTTCATCCGGTGCCCATGGCCTCCGCCAACGGTGGTCACATCGCGGAGGAAGGACTGCATCGTGGCGAGCTCGTCGTTGATGTACTGTAGGTCGCCGTTGACGCCAGTAATCAGGGTGTACTCCTGGGCGAGAAGGCCGCCCAACTTTGCCAGGAGAGACTTCATGGTCGCCTCCGAAGCGCCCACCACCAGCTCCATCACCGCGTGCTTGCTGTTCCGCTGCTGGACGAATTTGGGTGGAAAATGGATGCTGGTCTGCTCGAGAGAGAGAGAGAGAGAGAGAGAGGAGCTTTGGTTTGTGAAGTGTGAGTGAACCGAGTATCTTCTTCCCCGGCAAGATCCAGTGACACTTCACAAACTCTCCGTAAAGCTTTCAGTAAAACCGAGTATCTGTTCACACTTCACAAACTTTCCGTAGCAGCGATGTCGTTTGGTAGGTCCAGCCAGGTCCATGTGAATAGAAATAGGTTCGTTTGGTTGCTTGGACTGCATTTAAATAATGACTTGCACGAACCTCAAAGCAGCTCTATATTTAGCTCTGGAGGAACAGCTGAATCGGCAATTTTTTACTAGTCAGGCTTGCTCGAGCCATGCATGGCGAGTGTCTGCACGCGTGAGGAGGCAAAATTTCATGTTTTGATCCTTTTCACTAATTTTAGCAGGATCTGACCCCAGTTGTAAAAAAAATCGCGATTTGACCCTTTCACTACCATCAGGGTCCATGACGGTAGGATTAAACAGGCTACCGTCGTGGTTCCCGGCGGTAGGTTGACGGCAGCCCTTGTCAAGTAGCCATTACTGAGCTGCCATGTCCTAACTGCCCTACCGCCGCTGGGGGTGGCGGTAGGGTGTGGTGCGTCGCCCGACAACGTTCTGTGACATAAAGTGGGGTTGTTTCTGCGGTAGGGTTTCACACCCTACCGCCACGCCCCACGGCGGTAGGGTGCGGCAAGCGTGGTAGAGTTCTGTGACTGAAAATGAGGGATTTCGTGCGGTAGGTTTCCACATGCTACCGCCAGGGTACCTGGCGGTAAGCTATGAATACCTACCGCCATGCCGCCTGGCAGTAGGCTCTTCTCTGGCTTTTTTTTACAGTAACTTGACCATTTGAATTAAACACACATAGATAAACACAGTAGCAAAAAGTGTTTGCATATGAAAATATGATAACCTCACACTTATAGATAGATAAACACATATAGTAAAATCGTTGTATCCATTAAGTTCAACATATCAAATAGGTTCAACTAGTAACATGGGTAGCAATAACACGACACCGGTTAGTTTGACGTAACACAACTACTTGAACTTAGGTAGTTCAACATCACTAGTTCCTCCCCCTCTTGGCGGCATGCTCTTCGTTTCTCTTTGAGCGGCCCTTGTCCGGCTTCTTCCGGCAACGACGAGGAACCGGTTTCTGAATCGGTGATGCGCTCAGAACATCCTGGTGTGGATGAGGTACGCTCTTCGCCTGGGTTGGCAGAGTCGGTGGAGGTCCGTCATCGTCGTCATACTCCTCCTCATGACCTTCTTCGTCATCACCTCCTTCCTCTTATCCCTCTTCTTCCTCTTCCTCCTCGTCCTCTTCCTCTTCTTCCTCCATCTCTTGAACAAGGCGAGACGACGAGGCGGCATAGCTCGAGGAACCTCCGCCGGTGTGGCTTGATGAAGCTAGGGCACATGTCGACCCACCTGGAGGAGGAACATGCACGTTGATGACCCACAAGTATAGGGGATCAATTGTAGCTCTTTTCGATAAGTAAGAGTGTCGAACCCAACGAGGAGCAGAAGGAAATGACAAGTAGTTTCCAGTAAGGTAATGTCTGCAAGTGCTGAAATTGTAAGTAGAGGAGTAGTTTGATAGCAAGATAATTTGTAACGGGCAAGTAACGATAATAGTAACAAGTATGCAGCAAGGTAGCCCAATCCTTTTGAGGCAAAGGACAGGCCAAAACGGTCACTTATGATAAGTAAAGCGTTCTTGAGGGTACACGGGAATTTCATCTAGTCACTTTCACCATGTTGGTTTGATTTGTGTTCGCT
>NW_024114937.1:0-13349 GCF_003073215.2 Triticum urartu | reverse complement strand
GGCGAACCCCCGGGGCACGGCGCTCCACGTCCCCGCCATGCGGGGGTGCCCGCAAGTCATCCGCGTCCTGCTGCGCCACGGCGCCGATGTATGTGCGGCCGTTCCTATGGTGCGTGCATTTTGTTCATGGCTGACCAGCTTGCGATTTTGCAGCCCAACAAGTTCGCCAGCCGTGTCTTCACGCCCTTGGTCTCGTCGCTTCTTGGTGGCTCCGTGGAATGCATGAAGCTGCTCATTGAGGTGCTACATTGCATTATCTTCTGCTAATTGATCTCTAAGTTCGTGTTGATTGCACAAATCATACTACCAGTTGTTTGCGATGTCGCGGTAACGGTTTTTTGTAAGTAGCACTTGCAATGCTTGGATTGCTGGAGTTCCATAGAATTTCCGCATGCATTGCGCCTATCGAATTCCCTTGTTCTAAACTGAGACTGTTCTGGAAATGTTAACTATAGGGTGGGGCTAATGTTCACGCCGGTGGATTCAGCGGAGCGACCCCTCTGTTGTTAGCGTGCAGCCGCCGTGGCAACATCGGATTTGTCAAGTGCTTGTTGAAGGCTGGAGCAGATCCGAACATTCCTGACGAAGTGAGCATACTGAGTTTTATCCTTATGCCTGAACAAGAATGTTCCCCAGAAAACTCATGGTTTCTGTACTCTGTAACAGCTTGGTAGGTTGCCGATAGAAATCGCCGCGGTCCAAGGTGGAAAAAAACTAGTTCAACTTCTGTTTCCTGTGACTCGATGCCCTCCAAACATGTCTGGCTGGAGTGTTGCTGGCATCATGAGTTATGTGAATTCTGCTGCTTACAAGGAGCGGGTACGTCTTATTGATGTTAGTTACCAGTAGATACTAGCACTATTTACCAGCTCATCAACCCTTGCGGAGGGTCTTGTTTTAATCAGTTTCCATGCACTTGAAATGTAGCTAATTTAGTACTCCCTGTGTCCCAAAATTCTTGTCTTACATTTGTCTAAATACGGATGTATAAGTCACATTTTAGTATTAGATACATCCGTATCTAGAAAAATCTAAGACAAGAATTTTGGGAAGGAGTGAGTACTAATTGGCTTTGCTCGTATCAACACAACACTCCATGGTTATCTGGTAATTGGTTGCCGTAAAACTACTTTCTCGGTTTATAGGTGAGAAAGGATTCTTGTAAGAGGAAAGCTGAACTAAAACTAGAAGGGAACAAGGCCTACGAAATCAAGGACTACGACACGGCTATACTTATGTACAACATGGTAATTTCTTTTTTTGCTGTTGATTTTGTATGCACATGTTCAACATGATAGTATGTACAACATGGTAACAATTTTTTTTCACATTCAGGCACTGAAGTTCGATGATCCAAACGACATAGACGCCTCCATATATGCAAACAAGAGTCTCTGCTGGCTGCGCCTTGGTGTCGGCGACGAGGCGCTTTCGGACGCCCAGGCCTGCATCAGGTTATGGCCTGACTGGGGGAAAGGCTACTACCGCCAAGGAGAGGCCTTCCGTTTCCTGCAGGTGATCATCGCTCTGCTGTTTGCGCTTCCCTTCTGTGCTTCAGAGGTTCAGATTCAGCCATCCAATACCCACCCATCGGTCGGCCGATCCGCTCAACTAACCATTGGGTGCCGGCCTGATTTGATTCACCCTTGTTCTTTCTTGGCTCATCAACATGGCATCTAATCTGCGCTTGTGTTAGGACTACGCCAGCGCTTACGCCGCGTTTGTCAAGGCATCGGAGCTTGATCCGCAGAACCCTAAGATCGCCAACGCCCTCCGGTAATCCATTTCTGCACTTGCATCCTCACATGGTTACACGCCATCGCCATCGAACAAATTGAAACTTGCGTTACAAGCGTGCATGGTGGCCCGCATGACAGCGGCATGTTCATACCTCTGCAGGGATCTCTTGGAGCGCACGAAGGGCGCCTTGGTTTCGCGGCGCCTGGAGGAAGGGGTGCAAGGAAGAAGCCAGGTTCTGTCTGGGCCGTGTGATCAAACAGTCCGAGAGCAGGGCTCTTTTGTGCAGGCGCTAGGTAGAGCCCAGCCACTATCCAGTGGCCAGTAGGAAAATGGTGAAGCGGTGAGAAAACTGTGGCGGGAGTCGGAGGCTGTATAGTTGTGTTTCTGGCGGGCTTTGTGGTTTGGTTTTGCGCGCCTGTTGTTGTTTAACGCACGTGGGGCTCTTTGTTTCCTGGGCCGTATAGCACGTCGCCTTCCCCCCAATGTGATGATCCCCAACCCTGCATACCTTTTGAAACGGGCCTCGCCTTTCCCAACGTCATCATCGCACTATGCTTATGAAGGCTCTATGCTTATCGGGCCGGATAGCGGCCCAAGCCTGCTGCCACGGCGCTCAGCAGCCATGAGAGAGCCTTTGTGAACAAAGAAAGCCCAGCGTGTCTACTGGGTAGTAGGGGTGAAAAAGCTGGAGCTCCTCCAGAAAAAAAACTGCTGAAAAAGAAACTGAGACACATGTGACGCAGCACGAAAGGCGTGGGGCTTTGTACCGCAAGGGCTCACATGCTCCTCGGACCGGACTGGCTGCCACAGTCTTCCATGCAGCCACTGGGCCTGGCTCCTCGCTCGGTCCAGTTCATCATCAGGGAAGGGGGGTTGCGTTCCTACTACCGGCGGCCTCGTTGCTGCTGCTGCGTACGCACTCCTACTGGTATTGGTAATTGGTATGGTAGGCTTGCGTTTGGAGGCGAGCGTACGGGGGCATGTTTGTTCCGCCATCCCCATTCCCCACACGACAAAGATGCTCTCGCTCGCTTCTCGGGCCTCCCATGGCCGGCTTCACCGAGTTCGGAGTCCAGAGTCTAGGCTCCGCTTCTGCCTCGAGACCACAAAACTACTCCATCTCTCGACCTGTTATGAGAGTAGTCTCTCTCATCCTCACTGTAGCAGTAGTTATGGTGGGTGATTAGGCATTTTAGGCGCGCAGCAAATCATGCGGATTGGCGAGCCAAAGTACACGCATAATGCATCTGCATTCATATCATAGGCTAGGCTGCCTGGATACACATAGCCGGCGTGACAGCAGGCAGCATCGCGCGTACTGCGCACATGCATGCCATTGTCGCGTCCCACCGGCCGCGGCATTTTCTCCGCGCCGGGCCATTACTGGTTACTGCAGCAGTAGTTGGAGCATCTGCCTCCGGACTCGATAAATCCGACCCATATACGTCCGCGGACGCGTCCTCATATTTTTCTCCTGGCATTCACATATCTTAAATTCATGCAAATCCATGCACCTCGATCATAAATGACAGTGTGACATAAATAAAAAATGTTGGTACAAAGCATAGATAATGTCATGTGCTCCATAAAATTATTGAATAGTTGTGTGTCCACATGATGATCTCGAAGATTCTGATGCGTGTGCAGAAAGTTCATGAGTTGAGCCGCATCTTAATCTTTCAGAATTTCAACTTGTTCTTCAGGTGCTTCAAAATCATTTTGTTTGGGCTACTCCATCACCCTCGTTCTCGACAATCATATCGTGCAAAATAACACAAATACACAATATGTCATCAGTTACCAAAAAGTTTCTGATTTTCACATCATTGCAGCGCTCCGCACAATTCCTCAACGAGCTTGAAGCACACCAAGTGTCCTCTGCATATCCTTCCTAGCCGCTTCCTGCATTGTTGTAAAGTGGCTCTGTTTATTGCCATGCGGTTCGGAGATGGTCTTCACAAACACCGCCCACTGAGGATAGATATTATCGGCAAGATAGTATCCCATTTTGTTGTCTCGGTCATTGACGATGTAGTTGCACCACAGTGATTCCTCATTGCAAAGTCTCCTGAACACCCGAGATCGTTGAAGCACATTGATGTCGTTGTGAGAACCCGACATTTTAAAGAAAGCATGCCAAATCAATAAGTCATGTGGTGTCGCCGCTTCTAGTATGATGATGTCCTCTCTGGTGTGACCTTAATACATTTCCCGCAAACCTTTAGGGCAGTTCTTTCATTGCCAATGCATGCAATCAATTAATCCGAGCATTCCTAGAAACCCCCTTGCCTCTTCAATAGCCAATAACTTCTCCGTGTCCTGCGCATTCGGTTCTCTGAGATACTCAGGTCCAAACCTCCACCACAGCGTGGGCAAACTTGACAGTAATCTTCAAGCACGTGCTCTCCCGCATCCTGACCCATCTCACCAACGGCATCTGTAGTAGTACCAAGTGCAAGTATCCTCAGAGCTGTCGTGCATTTCTGCTTGGCAGAGAAAAAGAGTTGTCCGCAGCAATCTCTTGTGATCTTGAAGTAGTCGTCGTCTGTCTCCACTCCCTCCACAATGCGCAAAAACAATGGTTTCCGCATGCGAAAACGGCAATGAAACCACGGATCATCCAGAAAGTAGGATTGAGAGCAAAGTAGTCCTTGTGCAATAGCTTTGCTCCAGACACCCTATCTCGGTTGATCACTCTTCTCCCTTTGATTGAGCACTTGAAGTTGAGAATATGCTCCACTTGCCGGTCCATTTTCTCTTGCATGCTCACGAGCTTGATCATGTCCACTTTGAAGAACTCATCTTGAATCATTTGATCAAGCTCCGTCGGTCCATACTGCTCGTGCGACGAAGCATTGGAATCCATCGTTTTCCTCAATAAAATCACAAAATATCCAATCGAACAACGCGTCGAGCACATCAAGCGCAAGGCGGAGCCAGAGAGTTGCCGGGCGTGTACCGGGGTGGCGTCTAGGCCGGCGACGAGGACGGGAGAGAGGACTACTCTGCCGGAGCTGGCAGCACAGAGGCTAGAAACGGTTGCGGAGCGCGTGCGGCGGCGCAGCTGCGAGACGAACGGCGTGAAGGAGGACGAAGGAAAGAGATATCAAATGGATCCGACAGGTCTTGAGGTTGATTTCAGCGACGGGTGGAAGGCCCGTGTAACCAACGATCTTGCCAGAAGCGGGCCTTCCACCCGTCGCTGAGTTTGAGCTCCGTTGCCATGGCAAACAACATGCGTTCTTTTTCGTCGCACGGTAGTGGAGACCGTGCCCAAGGGCGGGGCGGGTCCTGCCATGCCATCCACAACCATCTAAGTCGGAGCGCCGTACCAAATTTCCGTAGGTCCAAAACCCCTAGACCGCCAAGGTTTTTGGGACGGCAAATTTGAGCCCATCCCACTCTGCATTTGCCGCCGCTACACGTGCCCTCTCCACTCCACAACCAGCAGCGGCATAATTGTATGAGACGCTTTAGGACCCAAGCAGGCAGCTTGTGCACCGTCATCATGTATATGGCCAATGCGGTAAGTCCAGATTTGAGAAGGATGAGGCGTCCGCTCTTGTCCATCAGCCCGCCCTTCCATGTAGCAGTTTTGTTTCCAAATTTGGTCAGGAACGGGTCAAAATCTGCCTTTGTTAGATTTCTTAGGGAGAGTGGCATTCCCAGATAGGTTACCGGGAAAGACTTGCATGGGATGCGAAGGGGTGCCAGGACAAGTGCTAAGTTGATTATTGCACATCTAATTGGCAAAGCCATGCTCTTATCCGCATTTACTTTGAGACCTGAGACTTGGCCGAAGCAATGGAGAAGCAGGTGGACCATTTGGGCATCTTTTACATTGGGGTTCATGAACATGGCGACATCGTCCGCATAGAAGGAGCAACACATTAAAGGAGATCGACCAGGTAGCTTGGTGAGTAGGCCACGCGCTGTCACGAGGCTCAGCATCCTTTGTAGCGGATCCATGGCCAAGATGAACAGGAACGGGGAAAGCGAATCACCCTGCCTTAGCCCTTGTCGGTGTTGTATGGCGTCAGTGAGCTGCCCATTTATAATCACCCGTGACGTGGATGTCCAGAGCAACATGGCAATCCTCTCACGCCAACGTGCGCCAAAGCCTTGCGCCTCAAGCATGTCCAGGATGTAGGGCTAGGAAAGGGGGTCGAAGGCCTCCGCGATATCCAACTTTAGCAGGATTGTAGGCTGCTTCGCTTTGTGTAACTTTTTTATCGTGCTTTGTATGTACAGGAAATTCTCCTGTATGCTCCGTTTTTTTTGAAAGCACTTTGACAATGGTCAATTAGGTTGTCTAGTTTAGGAGCTAATCTGGTAGCAAGAATCTTGGTGAAGATCTTGATGAGACTGTGCAATAGCGAGATTGGTCGGAAGTCTTTGAGCGAGTCATCCCCTTGCTTCTTGGGTATAAGGACTAAGATAGCAGTGTTTATGCGATGCAAGCCCCGACTGTCCATGTGATAGAGTTGGTTCAGCGCCTCAAACAGATCGGTCTTGATTGTATCCCAATACGATTTGAAGAAACCCCCTGAGTAACCATCCGGCGTGACACAAATCATGCGGATTGATGAGCCGAAGTACACGCATATAATGCATCTGCATTCATATCAGCAGGCAGCATCGCGCGTACCGCGTACATGCCATGCCATTGTCCCGTCCCACCGGCGCCGCGGAATTTTCTCCGCGCCGGGCCCAAGCATAATGGCAAGTACCATACGAATTGTATGCTATTCAAGCAGGCCTACGTATGAGCAGCTGGTGGCCCTGTGGTACACGCGAATCTTGTACATTCCCCTACTCTCTCTTTGGAGCGCACCGGCGTACCCCCCGGATTCTGTAGAGGACAGTGGAACGGGTTGTGGCCCCGCGGGTACAGACGCAACGCCTTCAACGAAGTGGGCAATAAAAGCTTATCTTAGAACGGTTTTGTGAGGTAGAAATATGTAAAAACGTCCAAGAAACAAGATTGAAATGCCACGGCGTGTTGGGTGTTTAGAGCAACTTCAATGGGGCGATCCAAACGGACACGGATTTTGTTCGTTTTTTGTCCTTTTAGGTCGTCTGTCCGCCTAGCGGGCATGGGGTGGACAAATGCGGCTGATGGATTCACCCAACGCGCATCACATAAAACACGGACAACAAACGAGATCCCCTTCTCTGCTTCCTCTCCCGTGCGTGTCGACGGCACCTCCACCCTCTGCTCCAGCCGTTGCCGGCTGCTTCCTCTCCCGTGTGATGTGGCAGAATGAACATTTTTCTCGTCATAAGAGGTCCGCATCGCTGATGGCCAACTTCAGGAAGGTTCTTTCTGACTGTAATCTTTTTGATTTGGGCTTTCATGGTGTTCCTTGGACATATAATAACAAGCAAGACGGCAACAAAAATGTCAAGGTGAGACTGGATCGTGGGGTGGCTTGCCCCCAATGGTCTTTCTTATTCCCAGAGTGCAAGATTTCTCATATTATTAGTTCAAGGTTAGATCATTGTCCTCTGCTCATTCAATTGATGAGTTTTCCTCGTTCGGGTAAAGTAATTAAACAATTGAAGTATGAAGCCTACTGGGAAAGGGAGGGTATGGTCTTTGAGGATCAGATTAAAGCTTCCTGGAATGAAGGTACGTATGTTCAGGATCTGAAGGATGTGGCCAACAATTTGAATAGTGTGCTTGGTAAATTGCATGCCTGGAGTAGGAAGTACATTGGATATATTCCCAAGAAACTTGAGCAGGCTAGGAAGAGACTTGATGTACTCTATACAAGGAATAATCACGATGATATGCTGGAAAGAAAAAGAATTCTCAAGGACATGGATGAGCTTCTTTTTAAAGAAGAAATATTATGGAAACAAAGATCTCGGATTGATAAAATTAAATGGGGGGATAGGAATACAAAATTCTTTCGATCAAAGGCTTCCTGGAGGTCCAAAAAGAATAATATCTCTAGGCTGAGGAGGAACGATGGTACAGTTACTCAGAATGTGGATGAAATACAGGAAATCGCTAATTCCTTTTTTAAGCATTTGTACACCTGCAATGGTATGGTTGATCCTTCTCTTATTATTCCGCTTGTCAACCCAATTGTTACTGATGAGATGAATGATGATTTATGTAAGCCGTTCTCGGATCAAGAAATCAGTGACGCCCTTTTTCAAATTGGACCCCTTAAAGCTCCAGGTCCAGATGGCTTTCCTGCAAGGTTTTTTCAGCGGAATTGGGGATTGCTCAAAGAAGATATTATTCGTGCAGTAAAAAGGTTCTTTGACACTGGGGTCATGCCAGAGGGTGTAAATGATACGGTTATTGTTCTAATTCCTAAGGTGAAGAACCCCCAGTCGATTAAAGAGTTCCGGCCTATCAGTCTGTGCAATGTTATTTATAAAATTATTTCTAAATGCCTCGTCAACAGATTGAGACCGCTTCTTGATGGTATGATCTCTCCATCCCAAAGTGCTTTTATCCCTGGGAGACTAATCTCTGATAATGCGCTTATAGCCTTTGAATGTATGCATTCTTTGAGCACGCTTAAGGACGGCCGGGGTGAATTTTGTGCTTATAAATTGGATATGGCAAAGGCGTATGACAGGGCCGACTGGCATTTTTTGAAGAGCATGTTGGGGGCATTGGGATTCGCTCCGGGGTGGATAAAATGGATTATGGCTTGTGTTACATCAGTCAAGTTTTCTGTTCGCTTCAATGGCCAACTGTTGGAATCATTCTCCGCGTCCTGTGGTATTAGACAAGGGGATCCTCTATCTCCGTATTTATTCTTGTTTGTGGCGGAGGCGCTATCTCTGTTGCTTCAGGATGCATGTTCTAGAGGTGCTCTTCTGGACTTCAAGGTTAATAGGAATGCCCCGGGTGTTTCCCATCTTATGTTTGCTGATGATTGCCTACTATTTTTCAAGGGGACTATTGATCAAGCGTTGGTAATTAAAAATGTTATTGCCTCTTATGAAAAGGGCACTGGTCAGTTATTGAGCCTAGATAAGTGTTCTATTATGTTTGGGAAGAACTGCAGTATGGAATGTCAAGTGGCTGTTATGGTAATCTTGTGCATCACCGCTGAGGGCTTTGAGGACAAATATCTTGGACTGCCGGTGCCTCAAGGGAGAATGAAGGCGGGTAAATTTCAATCTACCAAAGGAAAAGCTCTCAAAATTCTTTCGGATTGGATCGAAAAATATGCGTCTTGTGGGGCGAAGGAAACTTTGATTAAATCTGTCTTGCAGGCCCTTCCGGTGTATGCTATGGGCATCTTTAAATTTTCGGCGTCACTTTGTGAGGAATTATCGCAGATTATTAGGAATTTTTGGTGGGGTGATGAGGAGGATAGGAGGAGAACTCATTGGCTGGCTTGGGATAAATTGACTAGGCCCAAGGGTGAGGGAGGCATGGGATTTCACGACCTCAGATTATTTAATCAAGCTCTCCTAGCTAAGCAGGCCTGGAGGTTGGTGGTTAACCCTGAATCCTTGTGCGCCAAGGTGATCAAGGCAAAATATTACCTCCTTGATACTGTTTTTCCCCAATCGACATCTCTCTCTTGACAAGGTATTGTGCATGGGTTGGATCTGCTAAAATCAGGAGTAATTTGGAGAGTGTCTGATGGGTCTAATATTAATATATGGAGAGATAACTGGCTCCGTAGAACCTCTGGGCTTAAAGTTACTGCAAGGAAGAACAGGACCAGAATTAAATGGGTATCTGAATTGATCTTGAGTGGTCCTAGGAGATGGGATGAGAATTTGGTCAAGCATTTGTTTTACCCGCATGATGCGGAGGAGATCCTTAGTTTGCGCATTCAATCAGTAGGGGATGGTGACTTTGTTGCTTGGCATTTTGAGAAGAATGGGTTGTTCTCGGTTAAAAGTGCGTACAAGCTTGCGCTCAATCTTAAGAAAAAAGAAGATGAGGGGCAACATAGTAGGGCTATGAGGGGGGAGAGAAAAATTTGGGATTTGATCTGGAAAGCCAATGTTCCTCAGAAAATTCATATTTTTGCGTGGCGGGTAGCTACCAATAGCTTGGCTGTCCAGGTTAACAGAGTGGTGCATCACCAAGCTACGGTTAGTACTTGCTCAATTTGTGGAGTGGAAGATGAAAGTACGTTTCATGTGCTTGTCCACTGTCCAAAGGCTTATGCTTTGCGTATGGCCATGAGGGACACTTGGGAATTACCTGCGGAGGAGGTGTTCAGGTATACTGGATGTGATTGGTTTCTTATCCTTCTGGATCAATTGAGTCCTCTGATGCGTGACAGAATTATCTTCATCTTTTGGAGAGCCTGGCATTTGAGAAATGATTTGATTTTTGGTAAGGGGAAGGAATCTGTCACAGGCTCTGCTAGTTTTGTGGATAATTACTGGTCGTCGTTTGTTGCTTTCCATTCCTATCCACTGGTGGACTCGGAGAATAAAGGAAAAGGTACCGCTCCTGGTCTAAAATCTGTTCCTAATACCTTGGGAACTCAGGTGGCTTGGCAACCCCCTCCTTCGGATTATATCAAGATAAATGTCAACGCAAGCTTTGTGGAGAGCATTAGCGCTGCAAGTGTGGGTGTGGTGGCTAGGGACTCCTCTGGAAATGACATTGTCTCCTCTTGGGATTTCATTGGATGTTGTAAAAGCGCGGAGGAAGCGGAACTTCGGGCTTGCATTGCTGGTCTCTATATAGGTATTACGCTCCATAATCTTATAATTTTAGAGACTGACCGTGTGCTTGTTGCTGCGTCCCTTGCAAAGGAAAATTTTGACAGGTCAACGCTATTTAATTTGAAGAAGGAAGCAATGAGTATCTCCAAGATGCTACCTATGGTCAAAATTTCAAAGATTAACGGGTCAGACAATGTGGTGGCTCATCTTATTGCTAAGTATAGTTTTGATAATAGGTCAGACGGTATTCTTGTTAATGATGTTTCGGCCTGTGTGATGAATTTTGTAATGAGTGATTGTAATAACTCTGTTGGTTAATTAATATATGAGGACCTGACAAAAAAATTTATTGGCGTGTTTGATA
The DNA here is from genome assembly GCF_003073215.2 of Triticum urartu. Lineage (NCBI taxonomy): Eukaryota > Viridiplantae > Streptophyta > Magnoliopsida > Poales > Poaceae > Triticum > Triticum urartu. Next base: position 2,578 of record NW_024114937.1, on the reverse strand, counting down.
GGCTTCATACAAGCCAACCAGACAAAATGGACTGTTTGGTTGCCTAGGTCACATCAAAATGTTGGCCCACACAAACCTTAAAGCACCTTTGGGCCTGGCTTGGGGTAACGACCGAATCAGCTGTTTTTCCACAACCAGGATCGAGCGATGCATCTCGTGGAGGTAGGCTCGAGATGTCGCTTTTGTTTCCTGAAGTGTTAACATAATTAGCCTCACCACTCTCTCTCTCCCCTCTCTTCACTCTCCCCAGTCTCACAACGATGGCAGTGAGCGGCGGAGTGAAGAACTGTAAGCTGATCATTGGCGTCGATCACTGACTTCACCATCGCACTGGCAGGAGTTCGGCAATGGCGGTAAGCCCTTTTTCCTCTCTTTCGATTTCTGCATTCGATTCGTGCATTATATTCGAGCTCTAGGGATTGGATTGAACGTGGGAGGCTCGAAAGGGGATTGACACCACATCTGGATTTAGGTAGTACCGATGGATTTCAGGGTTCACACGAGGATTTTTTTTAGTACAAAGGGGCTGGGGGATGGGGTAGATCAACCTTACAAGCACCGATACATCATAGCAGCGGCACCCTGGAGGCACTTGGAGGACTATACCCTTGTCGTTGTCCACCTCCGGCTTGACCACATTTACCACCATCTCTTCCTCATCGTCACCGTCTAGAACACGGGCATTACACGGTTGTCTGGCGTCGGCACCCTGACCACCAGCTCCACCAGTTCATGGTCATCCTCTTAGCGCCACCGCGACGGCCGGTTGGGTGTGAGGAGGTCTGGCAAGCCTGTACTTTTCGCATCTGGCTCGCTGATCACTGGACTCAACCTATCCATCCCCCACCGCAGTATGTCCACTGACATAGCGCCTTTCACTGGGTCATGTAGCATCGTCTTCAACTCCTCCTTCGCCGCCTTCAACACCATGTTGTCTGCCTCTTTATGCATCGCCTCAATGTCGGTGAACTGAGAGCACACCTCCATGATCTTGGCGAATTTGGTGCGGTCACCGAGTGAGCAGCCAAGGAAGAAAGGGGTTGGGGATGAGGTTCATGGCGATGGAGAGGTGGTGAGACATAACTGTGGACGAGGATAGAAGACACAGACGAGGAACTTTGGCTATTCCCATGAAGAGGCCGGGGAAGGTCATCCTTGCACCAAAGCTGGAGGGCTTGCTGACGCCACTGGACTTCACCAAGCATTTCCCTGCCATCCCTCAGGAGTTTTAAGCTCAAGAGCAACCCTGGCTGCACCTCACGAGTAGTGATGTAATTTTAAAATCTTGGCAATTAAAAAAGGACACACCGTGAAGAGTCCAATAAACAAGACCTGGAGCTGGACGGACGAGTGTGTGAGGGATAAAGATTCTTGACACTGATAACGGGCTGGCTCGCTAGCTACTCGAGTAGGGTAGAGTGCGGAGAGAGAGAGGGACAAGAGAAATAAAAGGCTCGGTCGCATGTGAGTCGAGTCGGCGGTTCCTTGTTGTTCCCCTCGGGCTCCTTTCTTTTATCCTCCCCCGTCATTCCGTTTTATAATCCAGTTCATCATCAGTACAAGAACAACTCACCGCCGCGCAGAGGCCCGTGCCTGACTGCTTCGTACACCGGTTTGTGACAAACATGCGCTGCTCCGTTTTGTTACTAGAGTTGGCCAATGCGACAAGAGCAACGATTCCAATCTACGTAGGAGTACTCCGGCGGGGCATTGTTTTTTGCTCAACTCTGTACTGGAGTCAGTGGCAGTAGCACAATTTGGTGTGTGCTGGTAATTTGTTTGCATGCGTCGTTGTGACTTGTGAGTACTAGTAGTAGATTCAATGTTAATTTCGTAGACAGACGCAACTCAATAAAAATAAAAATAAAAATGCAGAGAGACAGAGGGAGAGGATTGTGACCGGGGTCATCATCTCGGCTGCATTATTGGGCCATCTGCCGTCTCCGGTACGCAAAGCCACTCCACTTTCCTTGGAATTTTTTTCATTAGTTTAGCTTTCTCGGACAGAATTATTGTATGAATGCAGGGTATAGTTGTTGGTATAAAGAAGGACTGGACGAGCAAATCCGGAGGAACAAAAATGCGTGCTGCTGTTTTCGTTGCTGCTGGGTGCTGACAGTACGGTACTGTATGATGCTGTCTGTCTATGTACACCAACAATTATACTACTCTCCAGCTGGTGGAGAGGGGAGAATACACATGCACACACCGAAGTGGAAATGGGTGGGAGCAGGGGCCGAAAGCCTGGGGGTGGGGAGTGGGTCGCACGCCGGTGGCATGCGCGTACACGCTCCGCACAGCCACAGTCCGTCCTGGGTCCTTTTGGCGGTTTGCAGCGGCAGCGGCATGGATCGGTCGATAGGGTGCGGTGTGGCAGGTGCCTGTTGCCTGTTGCCTGTTGGCGTCTGCGTCTGCGTCTGCCCCCACTCCACTCCACCAGCCCAGCACCAACCTCCCTACCCCTGCTCTCCTCTCCCCCCTCCATTCGCTTCCCTTGCTGCGCGGTAGTACTAGTAGATTAGATAGGCGGGCGGGCGGGATTGATTTTGATTGATCGCCTTCCTTCTCCTTCCGGCGG
>NW_024114936.1:0-6486 GCF_003073215.2 Triticum urartu | reverse complement strand
GCGCTCCTGCCGCCGCCGGCCGCCGCCACGCTCTCTCCCACCGGCATCAACTACGAAGGTAACCCTCTTATCGATCTTGCTTCTTCCCCCGAGTTTCTCTCAAGTGAAAAAAGTGTTTTCCGGCGCAACAAGATTCAGCCAAATTGGCAAAGGATTTCCGGTTTCCCTTCTTGGCAACCCCCAATTTGGAGAAGCGCACCAATGCCGGCGCTTCCGTTGCTTCCTCGCCATAACTGATGTTTGTTGCCATGTCTCAAAAAAAAAGTTGTTTGCTGCTGAGATTTGGTTAAGCTGAGCCTGAATCTTGTTGGGTCGCAGTGGTGGCGCTCATGGCCATCAAGACGGAGCTGCAGGACCACTACAACGTGCTCGACAACTGGGACATCAACTCCGTCGACCCCTGCAGCTGGAGGATGGTCACCTGCTCCTCCGACGGCTACGTCTCCGCGCTGTACGCCCCGCTCTTTGCCCCTCCTCCGGTCTATCTCCGGTGAGCGTCACCAGACTAATCTTCTCACGTTTATCTGTGCTCGCAGTGGTCTGCCCAGCCAACGCCTGTCCGGAAAACTGTCGCCCGGCATCGGGAACCTCACCAGGCTGCAATCTGTGTAAGCGGCTCATTGCTAGTAAAATTTATTACTGTTTCTTTGAAAATGTATTGCTCTAGGTTCCAGAAAAATGAAAGATTGCAAGTGTTCGTGTTTACTGTTTCTGGACAGGCTATTGCAGAACAACGCGATTTCCGGTACTATTCCCAGCACCATAGGCAGGCTGGGGATGCTCCAGACGCTCGACATGTCAGACAATCATCTCACCGGGAGCATCCCGACTTCACTCGGCGATCTCAAGAACCTCAACTATCTGTGAGATTTCTTGACCCGGTTATTGAATTTCTCTGCCTCTTTCCTCTGTGTACACAGCAATTCACTCCTTGTCCTCTTGTTACTGCCAGGAAATTGAATAACAACAGTTTATCTGGAGTCTTACCTGAATCACTGGCCACCATTAATGGCCTCGCACTTGTGTATGTCCTGTGAATCCCTTAGTTATTCTTGTTTCCCTCTTTCCTCTGTGTACTGCAACAAGCAGCTCTAATAATTGGCCTGTTTCGCAGAGACCTCTCGTTTAACAACCTGAGCGGTCCCGTGCCAAAGATTTCTGCAAGAACTTTCAGGTGAGTCGTTCAGCTTATGCCCGATCACCTGGCTAATTCAATTCCTACCTGAACACCCTCCGTGCATGCTCTACACTATTATTGCTCATGCTCTCATTTCTTCTTTCCTTTATTGTCGCTTGTTTGTACAGCATTGCTGGGAATTCAATGATCTGTGGCGTCAAGTCTGGAGACAATTGCTCGTCCGTGTCGCTGGACCCGCTTTCTTATCCACCAGATGACCTTAAGAGTGAGAATTTTTTTCTTTTTTCTTTTACCTTTGAGAAATATACATCAATAGCATAAAAAATGGTATTGTTTTATCCCCTCTGCTCTGCTCATATTCGTTTCCTTTTCTTCAGTTCAGCCACAACAAGCCATGTCAAGAAGTCACCGAATTGCTATCATCTGTGGAGCAACTGTGGGTTCTGTAGCGTTTGTCGCTATTGTGGTCAGTATGCTTCTTTGGTGGAGGCATAGGCGTAATCAGCAGATATTTTTTGATGTAAATGGTAATGCTCTTTTCGATGTTGGGCTTGTTCATAGTAACACTGTCTGGATTTAAACTTCAAAAAATAGACATCTTTGTTGCGTCAAAGATTGAAGAATCTTGTTTCTTTAGTTTTGAGCTATATGTTTCATATTTTCCTGTTTCGTAGCAAATTAATTTTGACAAAGAGAGATATAAAAATGCTCTTGGTTCATTTGACTTACTTACCTTTGGTCAAAGCTGAATGGTTAACATTGGACTAATCTTCAGTTATTTAATTTCCACACCGTGTTAAATTCAAATAAACACGGGATACCACATAATCCATTTTGTGGATTTCTGTAGCTTCTAGTGATAACATAGGCAATCAATCTGTTACAGTTCATTAGGACAGCCACTACCAATTCAGAATTTTATACTTGGTTGCTTACATGCCTAGGTGCCCCTTGTTACAAAGACCTTTGCTGCAGTTCTGCCCAGTTGCTTTTGATACATTGATTTGCCTTGCAACAAACATGAGATCTCTCATTTTACAAATATACTACTTGATCTGGTAGTTATAACATGCTTACAGTTTGGGTCCATGCTTTCCTGTCTGGCATGTTATGCTGTTTTAGTTCCATACTATGGTACCTGATACTGATACCTCCTCTTAGCTACAGATCAATATGACCCAGAAGTATGCTTGGGCCATCTGAAAAAGTACACCTTCAAGGAGCTTCGAGCATCTACCAACAATTTCAACTCAAAAAACATATTAGGTGAAGGTGGCTATGGAATAGTATACAAGGGTTTCTTACGTGATGGTTCGATTGTTGCTGTTAAAAGATTGAAAGACTACAATGCTGTTGGTGGGGAAGTTCAATTTCAAACTGAAGTTGAAGTCATAAGCTTAGCTGTTCATCGGAATCTCCTACGGCTCATTGGATTCTGCACTACAGAGTGCGAGAGATTACTTGTCTATCCTTATATGCCAAATGGAAGTGTTGCTTCTCAATTGCGTGGTTAGTCTCTTTCCCCATGCACTTAAGAACCTTTTAAGTAATTAGCATTACTTGTGCAGATTCATTAATGGCCTGTTTAATTTCTGCTTTCCTTTGCCATGCATTAGGCTCATTTCAGATTTACAGTCTAGCATGGATCCATGTTGGCGTATTGTTTCAGTCAACTCAGACTGCCACCAAATGCTCAACTTGAAAAGCTGACACTTGTTAGCGTTCAGGACAAGAGATCCTCAACATGTTCACCTATAGCATGTCATATAGTAGTCTTATCTGCTTTTAGTGAAAGTTATACTACAATCTTGAAAGCATTAATTAGGCTCATACACAGTCTACCAGCCATTTGTGGTTTTGAGTTTTGACCCACCTACCTTTCACCACATATCATCCTGGGTAGATTCGTCCTTCTGTCTCGCCATCAAACAAAGCTCGGCTATGGTGATTGCTCCTGTTGGAAGTACACTGCTTGTGCTGATAGAAGTAGTTCCATCAATTAATTCAAATCATACTCATGCTCTCTGACTCCCTCTATTTACTTAACTCTTTATTGACATTTCACAGTGCACCATATTTTGGAATATGAACTGAGCTATCCACAACATGACACGTCTAGATTTACTATTGATGAAATGAATTAATCCCTCCGATTCATATTACTTGTCGCTCACTTAGTACAAAATAAAAAAAGAGCCATCTTATGACAGCTTTCCATTTATACTATTCAGTTTGCAAGCAAACTAACCTTCTCTTCAGTAAACCTAAACTTTCCTGCATTTCTTTTCCAGAGCATATAAATGGCAAGCCAGCTCTAGATTGGTCGAGGAGAAAGATGATAGCACTGGGTACAGCGAGAGGGCTGCTTTATTTGCATGAGCAGTGTGATCCAAAAATAATCCATCGTGATGTAAAAGCCTCCAATGTGCTTCTTGATGAATATTTTGAAGCAATTGTGGGTGATTTCGGACTGGCAAAACTGTTGGATCACCAGGAGACCCATGTTACCACTGCAGTGCGTGGTACCGTGGGACACATAGCTCCAGAGTATTTGTCAACTGGGCAGTCATCGGAGAAGACAGATGTGTTTGGGTTTGGGGTCCTGTTGGTTGAGTTGATCACTGGCCAGAAAGCATTAGATTTCGGAAGACTGGCAAATCAGAAGGGCGGAGTGCTTGATTTGGTAAGCATGTTATATCGTGTCCTTTCGGTGCAATGGTCTCAAGTTCACTTTATTACTTTATCTGAAAAGACCGCTTTCTCCTTTCCATTCGAGTTTCTTCGATTCTCGCCTTTAGTTTGGTCTCTTCAGAGCTTTTCGACAACTATGTATGTCGCTTTTAGCTCCTTTCTCGCCTTTTACATTGAGTACACTTGAGATGCTGAAGCATATTTTCATAGTAGAAAACAGAAGCTGCAAAAATGATGCCATCCCTGTTAGTTTATATGGCATTCATTTCTGTTAATCGTTTATCATAGTGTCAGCATATTAACTACTCCCTCCGTAAACTGATATAAGATCTTTTAGATCACTACTTTAGTTTACAGAGGAAGTAACTATTAACCATCAGTTACCACCTTCTGTTTAGAGTTCAGACTTGAGACCACTTGTCAAAATAAGTATTCAAGGGTGGTCTCTTTTCTTAGTGGTGTATACATTTTGAAGGATGCCAATACAAAGAAATATTTCTTGCCGGACCACCTAGGTCTCTTTCTTTGTGTTCTTTGTAAGGGTGTCGATACGAAGAGATATTTCACGGGCGGAGTTGGCGGAAATCGGCCTTATTTCTGATTCTTGCATGTGGTGGTTCCAGGTAAAGAAGCTCCATCAGGAGAAGCAGCTGAACATGATGGTGGACAAAGACCTGGGCAGCAACTACGACAGGGTGGAGCTGGAGGAGATGGTGCAGGTGGCCCTGCTGTGCACGCAGTACTACCCGTCCCACCGCCCCAGGATGTCGGAGGTGATCCGGATGCTGGAAGGCGACGGGCTCGCGGAGAAATGGGAGGCGTCGCAGAACGTGGACACGCCCAAGTCCGTCTCGTCGGAGCTCCTGCCCCTGAAGTTCACCGATTTCGCGGGGGCGGACGAGTCCTCGGTCGGCCTCGAGGCCATGGAGCTCTCCGGACCAAGGTGACCGGCGATCCATTTGATCGCGTAGATGCTTGCTGTTGCCTGGATGATCGCGTTCGACTAGGAGACGGGGCAAAGGAGAGGTGACATTTTTTTTGATGTCGGATAGGGTAAGGGTAGGTGGTGGCATTCATTTGTATATACGGGCATGGTATCGTGTATTTGTGTGAGCTGAGGTCGGCCCTTCGTTGCTGCTCATGTACATGTAGGCTAAGAGAGAAGAGAAGAGATGGGATGGGTTGAGTAAATATAGAAAGGAAAATTTTCCATTAGTCAGATATATCCTATGTCTTTCCTCTTGTTTGTCAGGCCTTGCATATGGTGGTTATCTTACTACTCTGTTTGAAAGCTGTTCATTTTTACGTCTGAAGTTTCGCTGGAATCCCATACGCATTTTGGTTCTAAAAAACTTTGAAGCCATCAGAGACCGAACCCTGACGCGGCATTTCTAAAACTGACGGAATGGTTGAGAGGCAGAGACGGACATTCTTTCTTCCTCCTGTTTTGCCTTGCAATGCACAAGGAAGGTGCTGCACTGTCTGTAAAACTAGGTGATTTCCTCACGCGTTGCTGCCGGATTTTAAAGATTAATTTTGAATAATTTTTGTATGAATGAAATGATCTAAATCAAAAGCTATTATTTCAGAGGTAACTATGTGTGAACGGAGAGTATGCATGTACAATGAATCATTAGAAATGAAACAATTAAATTGGGGAATGTATGTGCTACAAAATCACATTTGATGACGTGAATGGTTGCATGTTGAGAGAATTAGCGTTAGTGGGGATCAACTATTTAAACATTATAGATAGAGTAGGATTTTTTATCATAGCTTGCCACAAAACTAGTTAAAGTTTTCAACGATGTAGAAGTTCCAAAAATCCTCAAAAAGATCCTGAAACAACACATCTGCAACATAACATGATCCAACGGGCGATTGAAAAAAAATCAGCTTTATGTGTTGTAGACAAAAAAAAACAAGTAGTTCAATATATGTTTATGTCGACGTGAGCTAAAATGCTTGTTTTCATAATCCCTCTGTTGGATCATCTTATTATATCAGGGAGATGCTCCACTATTTATTTCATATTTTTTTGACAACTTCTAAATCGTTAAAGCATCTCCAACAGGCGCCGAACGCGGCGCACGCAGAAAACAGCTTTAGCGCGCGCCCATCACCTAGTTTAGCGCGGTGCGCAGCGACCGCTCCAGCAGCCGCACTAAAATGCAGCGCGCACGCCGCTCCAGCAGCGCGCAAAAAATGCAGCGCGCGCTCATTCTACAAACTAAAAATGTAGGCATTGGAAGCATCAAAACTAGATAGATTGCATAGATTTTAAACGATACAAAGGTATTTTACATCGAAAACATAGATTACATAATAATAAAAATGACAAACAATAAAAAAGAGATAGATTGCATAAAAAAAACTACTCTAAGTCGCTATCATCATCACCATTATCATCCTCGGCGGTGTCGTCCGAGGTATCTAGCCAGATGTCCAGCCACCGATCATCGTCCGGCGTGAAGAACGACTGCCCACCTGCTGCAACGAGATCGGACTGCGCATTCGCCAACGCTTTCTGCCGACGCCTGTCCAACCGCTCCTCGCGGCGCCTTCGGTGTCCTCCTCGCGGCACCTTGCCCAGTAGACCTGCTCGTAGGCGACGTCCTCCGGGGGGCGCCAGCGCCCCTCCCCCACCACCCTCTCAT
>NW_024114935.1:0-10445 GCF_003073215.2 Triticum urartu | reverse complement strand
TCGAACGAATACCAAATTCACATGACTACTTATAGCAAGACTTCTCCCATGTCCTCAAGAACAAACGTAACTACTCACAAATCATATTCATGTTCATAATCAGAGCAATATTAATATGCATAAACGATCTGAACATATGATCTTCCACCAAATAAACCAACTAGCATCAACTACAAGAAGTAATCAACACTACTAGCAACCCACAGGTACCAATCTGATGTTTTGAGACAAAGATTGGATACAAGAGATGAACTAGGGTTTGAGAGGAGATGGTGCTGGTGAAGATGTTGATGGAGATTGACCCCCTCCCGCTGAGAGGATCGATGGTGATGATTTCCCCCTCCCGGAGGGATGTTTCCCCGGCAGAACAGCTCCGCCGGAGCCCTAGATTGGTTCCGCCTCATGGCGGCGGAGTTTCGTCCCGTGAACTTGCTTATGATTTTTTTTCTCAGACAAAAGACTTCATATAGCAGAAGATGGGCACCTGAGGCCTGCCAGGGGGCCCACGAGACAGGGGGCGCACCCAGGGGGTAGGGCGTGCCCCCCACCCTCGTGGCCAGGGTGTGGGCCCCCTCTGGTAAATTCTTTCGCCAGTATTTTTTATATATTCCAAAACGTGCTCCCGTGAAGTTTCGGGACTTTTGGAGTTATGCAGAATGGGTCTCTAATATTTACTCCTTTTCTAGCCCAGAATTTCAGCTGTCGGCATTCTCCCTCTTCATGTAAACCTTGTAAAATAAGAAAGAATAGGCATAAGTATTGTGACATTATGTGTAATAACAGCCCATAATGCAATAAATATCGGTATAAAAGCATGATGCAAAATGGACGTATCAGAGGATGAGACAGAGTATCATGCAGTGATTGCCTATACTAAGGCAAAAGCGCTTCGGTCTGAAATCCAGAAAGCCTGGAAGTTGCCGGCGGAGGAAAATTTTTAGTACACCGGAGATGACTGGCTATTGTGCCTGTTGAGTGCATGTGACGAAGTAACTAGAAGGAGAATCCTTCTAATAATCTAGAGAGCATGGCATCTCCGCAACAACAGTGTGCATGAGGAAGGTAAAGCTTCAGTTACTGTCTTTTGTGGAATTCTTGAAGAAGTACGAAATAGAAGTGATCCAGTGCATGGAGCTGCAAGGCGATGAAAAAGGAAAACAAACCTTGTTCCCTGACAGCAAAGTGAGTGTCGAACAGACTGCCAAACCCAAGCATTGGGCAGCCCCTCCGGTTGGCTGGTGGAAACTGAACACAGACGCAGCATTCATGTGCACTGATGGACAAGCGTCTGCCGGATGGGTCGTCAGAGACCAGCTTGGTGTAGTGGCTCTTTCGGGCTGTCGGAGGCTGGAGGCGTGTGCAAATGCAGAGGAAGCGGAGGCCTTGGCCCTAAAGTATGGCCTGCAGGAGCTAGCCGCTAGATTCAGAGGCAAAGTCATAGTGGAGACTGACTGTGCTTCCCTTGCACTACTAAAATCCGAATCACCGAACAAATCAGCCCTGCACCATACCATTGCTGATATTAGACTTGCCATGCAGAACTTTCAGGAGATTGCAATCTCAGTGATCAGCAGAACCTGCAACAGTGTGGCGCACGAGTTGGCGGCCCTCGCCCGAGTGCATGGCGATTGTAGCATGCTTGCTACTGTTCCTACCGATATCCTTCCCTTGGTTACCAGGGACTGTAATAGTTGTTTGATCAGGTTGTAAGCCCCTAGTGGCTTTCCTAAAAAAAAACCTTTCATCCACTACTGGTTTGTGAGGGCATCTGCAACGGAACTCTTCTTATTTGAGCTTGGATGGAAGAGGTTCGAAATAACCATCGATCGGACTAGCAACTCACCTTGCAACCATTGCCAAGCTTGATCAAGGTGGACGCATCCAAGAGGCAAATATGATCCTTATCACATCGGATCGTCGTGCCCACTCGAGGTCTAGCAACATCAGTCCACCCAAACCATGCAACAGAAGATCATGCCCAAGGTGTTTAGGCTTGCAAATTGTGGCCCAGTTGACATGGCATGCAACACCCCAAATTTTTTTGGGGGGGGGGGGGGGGGGGGGGAGGTGCTATGTCTCTTGTCAACCAGAGGAAGGGCTCTCACCCACGACATGTTACCATTGGTCGGGCCAGGTAGCGTTGATTTCCAGTTATTTTAGTGAGAGATCAAAGTACTTCGTTAGGCTTCAGGATTCGCCGGTTTAGCACCTTTTGGTTTCTTACTTTCTGCTTTTATATTTCACTTGTATTTTCATTTTCTAGTTTAAGATAAACCTGTATTTCAAAAAAAAGTGAAACTCTTGGTTATTTAAGAAAAAAATGTCCATGTAATTTGAAAAACAAATCTTCATGTATCATAAAAAATGATGAATGTGTGTTCAACTTATATTTGAAAATGTTCATTGTTTATGTAAAAAAATCAACACGTATTTATAAAACTGCTCGTTGTGTATTTCAAAGATATTCAACATGTATTTGTACAACGTTGACGTCTATTTAAAAACTTCATATTTAGAAGTATTCACATTTCTTTTAAAGTGGAAATGGGAAATAGAAAATAATAAAAGAAGACAGAAAATAAATAGGGAAAACAAAAATAATAAAACAGAAGAGAGAGAGAAAAAAATAAATTGTAAAAGAAAAAGGAAAGGAAAAAACAAAGAAAATGAAAACAAGAAAAGGACAACAAATTGAAATAAGAAGTAGAACAAAACAATTAGAACAAGGAAAAAGAAAAACTGCACCGATCAGTCCATGCAAACGAGCGCAAAAGCCCAAACGCACAGTAACAGAACCCATTGGAGAGGTCGCTACGGACGATACATAGAGTTTGGGCTTAAAAAAAAGACTTGTAGTGACTTTGTGGGCGATTTGGCATGTGCGGAGGAAGCTGATCCATGAAGGTGAACGTCAGAGTCCAATGTCCACACATATGTTCATAAATCGATACCTGAACGACCTCGAGATCGCAATCCCACATCTTTAGGTGAGGCCATCGGCTGCAGTAGCCAGAAGTTGGATCCCGCCACAGCCGGGGAATCACAAACTGAATGTAGATGCCGCAGTTGACAAGAATGGTCAGATGGGAGCTATATCGGTCGTGTGCCGCAACGAGGATGGTTTTATATGTGGGTTCATCGGCTCTTGTTTTCCAGGGGTTGACGGATCCTACAATTCTTGAAGCTCTTGCTTGGCGTCAAGTTCTCTCCCTAGCAAAGGATCTCATGCTGCAGCGATTCACAGTTGCCTCGGACTGTAAACGGTAGTAATGGACATCCACAATGGCACCATGGGCCCTATTGCATCGATTGTGAAGGAGATAGAGGAAACTTCTAGGGATTTTATTTCTTGCAATTTCGTTTTTGAAGGTAGGCTTTCGAATACGAAAGCACATAGGCTAGCTATAAATATGCTCTACACCTAGATGAGGGACGCCATTTGTGGCTGCTCCACCCTCATGACATTTCTGTTATTCCTGTAGGTTGAGTCATTGACCAATAAAGCAAAGCATGTGTTATCCCTAAAAAAAAAGGAGGGTGCCTTCGGTCCATCACTTAATTTCCGAAGGTTCCCTTAAAAAATTATTTCTTTTTTTGAACACAATACAATATAGACGCAGACACTCATTCCTATGAACACATGCACGTACATCCTATCCGTATGAGCACATCCAGGAGCTGGGCCGGCACATCATCTTGAGATTGACGAAGTCATCAAGACGCCTTCGTAGTTAAAAAAAACCTTCATTTCTAAAAGGATAATGATATAGTACATATCAACTGTCAACATAGATCATGTGCTACATTCCAATACCAGTGACGGACCCAGTGGGGGTGCCGTGGGTGCCCTGGCACCCACTCAAAAAATGCAGAACTTTTTTATATAGTATTAGTTAGTCTAATCCTGTGTGTTTGATAGAGCTTGAACGATAAACTGGTAATTTTGTATGGTTATACAAGGCATTTCTATAGTGAGTGATAAGTTGGCACCCCTTGTGGTCAAGCTCTAGGTCCGCCACTATCCAATAACAGTGGTGTACAGAGGAAGCTTGATTTCGGTTCTGTTTAAGTTATGTCAAGTTCAAGAATGCAAGTTTCTATGAATGTGTGCTACTATGATAAAATTTTGATTCTTTGATTAAGATTGTATTAGTAGTAGTTGCAGCTGCGGATACATAATCTAGCTCAGATATGTTGCGTGTAGTGCAAACTTTTTTTCACACAAAAAAAGAGTCCCCAATTTGTGGGATCAGAGCTCGATACCTACACGAAGACCATCTCATGACTCAACCATATCCGTCAGATGCTGGAGTCAGCAGTAAAAGAGTGCCTTAGGGTGTGTTTGGTTCAGGAACGAAGTGTAATGGAATGGAATGGTTCCGTTCCACGGAAATGGAATGGTTCCATCTCTGTGTTTAGTATGAATAATGAGGTGGAATGGAATGGTTACGTCTCAATGTTTGGTTGGTGGAATGGAATGGAATGAAAAATATTCAAATTGGTGTTTACTTTTTGTCAATATATGCAAAATTGATTGTATTTTGAGAAGCATTTCATTTAAATTCCAAAACAACATTTTCTTTTTCTTTTCATCACCACTAATTTGTAATTTGCTTCACAAATATTCCAATAAAACAACATCATTAGTCTATATATAATTTTAATGCACAAATTTACAATTGCAAAAGGCAAAAGAAAACATGTGCAAATAGACAACGAAATTTGTCATCAATCTCAATAAGCATGTACAAATAGACAGAACAATTGCAAAAGGCAAGAACCGCCGCTGGCACCCAAGCCGGCCGCCGTCGCCCGTCAAAAAAAAAGGCGCTGCTAGGGTTCGAACCAAGTACCTCTCCCGTCAAAGAACACCAGTGTAACCACGCGGCCGCCGGGAGGGATCTATTTACCTTTTAATATTTCCATCTATTATTCGTTCTCCTCCCATTTTTTTGTTCTCTTTTGTTCTTTGTCTTGTCCGATGAATTGGTTCGCAAGTACATGAACGTTTTGTTCAAATCGTGAACTTTTTTTGAAATTCATAAACTTTTTTAAAATTTTGATGAACTTTTTTTAAATTCGATGAACTATTTTTCAAATTTGATGAACTTTTTTCGAATTTCGATGAACTTTTTTCAATGTTGATGAATTTTTTCAAAATCGATGAACTTTTTTTAAAAAATTGATGAACTTTTTTCAAAATCGATGAACCTTTTTTGAATTTTGTTGAACGTTTTTCAAATCTGTGAACTTTTTCTCCAGATTCGTGAACTGTTTTTTCAAATGATGAACCTATTTCAAAATTGATAGAATTTCTTCTCAAAATGGTGAACATTTTTTCAAAATCGATTAATTTGTTTCAAAACAAATGAACTGTTCTGTAATTTATGAACTTTTTCCCAAATGTTTTGAAAAAAAATTAAAAATCAAAGCGCTACAGTAGTGTACTTAAAGTCCTTTGCCTGTATTTGGTAGTAGCGCAAAGGAGCTCAGGTGGTTACCATTCTTGTTCGCTGTTCTAACGCAGAGTTCGATACTTGCTGAGAATGAATTTAGGGTGTTTTTTTTTTTGCTTTTTTCATGCCCCTGTAGATTGTTGCTGGGCCGGCCCAGTCGGATTGGCTTCGGGCGCCGATACGAGAAACCGGCGCTGAGAGCGCCGGTTAGGAGCTCCCTTCGTTTCGGGAGGACGAGTTGGTTCCGGTCCCCGATCCAACTAAACACGAGGACGAGGCCCAGGGACGGAATGGACCCGTTCCATTCCGGCCCGTGATCGAAAGCAAACACACCCTACAATTCTCTTTCACGAGGAACTGAGGATGCAGTCTGAATGTGGCTACGAGTCGGGACCGGTGGTCCAGTCCGTTGCGTACATAGACCTTGAAAGGAAACAAGCACACTACGCCTGGGATCTCTACTCCTATAAAAATCTGAGTTGGTGATGATGATGTGCCTGCCATCTTTCATTTACAGCCATCCGATTTGCATCCAACGCGTCTGAGATAAACTATGTCAATTTTACAAATAACCCCCTGCCACTCCAGTTCAGTGTTTAGCCCATCTCTACCCCACCTCATCTAGCGCCATCTCAGAAAAGAAAGAAGGATCTGGACAGGTCGGTGCCGTCGTTAGTTCGCCCCGAGGCTCCATTGCCGACCACTACCACAAACCCCTCCTCGCTGAAGCAACCGGCGGCGGGAGGTGAAAGCGCCTCGCGAGAGGCCGTTCCGGGTGATTCCTCCGATTTGGAGGAACGCGTGCGTTCGGCATATTGATGGTATATTCGTTTCGGGAGGACGAGTTGGTTCCGGTCCCTGATCCAATTAAACACGAGGACGAGGCCCAGGGACGGAATGGACCCGTTCCATTCCGGCCCGTGATCGAAAGCAAACACACCCTTAGTGGCAATGGATGCCTGTTCCATTAATTGGATAGTGGCCATTCATTTGGCAGTGTATATTAAAATATGTAGGAGTATCATTTATAGTGTATTTCAATTTACTGATCAAATCCGTAGGAAGGCATTAACTTTACAGACTTCCATCCTAGGCAACAGGTTTTGTAGCTCGGCTCGCCAAAAATGACAGAACCATTTTGAGAATCAACACAACTAGCTACAGTTGGAATAAAATCAAATATGTACAGATTGTGATTTATTTATTTTTGTCATGCTAACAATCCAGACCTGAGTATAGGTCATCCAACGCTTGGTACAGAAATTTAGCAGCATTTGGTTGCTCCAGATTCCCCATAAGTATATCACTGGTCGTCAGATACGGGTCGCCGTAGAACCGCAGATTGGCATCCATTCTGGTGGTAACAATGTTCCCTTCTAGTGAAACCCCGATAAATGCGCCTGTGAAGTCATCGAAAACCATCACAAATTAGTTGTAGGCTTGGCAGGACAGGTACATGCATGAGCAAGATGAACTATTACGAAGATTTACACTTGTACAGAGTTCTAAAATATCTCCTTTCTCCCAAGCTTGTTTACTCTTGGTATCAGGATGACTTTGTATACTGAGTTCATTGCTGGACTCCGATTTTTCAGACTGCGGGTATTACATATAAGTTATCCACCAAGAACACCATTTCTTACTCATCTCGTGTCAGGGTACCCTTATCTGGCTCTGTACAAGTTAGGAACAAGAATACCATTTCTTACTTAACTCGTGTCAGGGTACCCTTATCTGGCTCTGTGCATTTCAAGAATATAAAATTAAGAAGCAGACCACGGAATATAATTAAACCTCCGCTACACAAAAAAACGTTCAAAACTTTTGCAGGGCAGTAAATTTGTACCCAATAAACCGAAATACAACAGATCTGGTGCTGAGCATTCAAATAGAAGTTAGCTTTCCTAATTTCGAGAATGTAAAACTTAAGTAGCCCCCGGCGGCCGCAGTGCCTAGCAAAGCAACTAGGGTGTCGTGTTGTAATATCCAGGTGTTGGCCTTCTTAGGCTTGTACAAATTATTTCTATCAATGCATCGAAATGCAAGGCTTTCGTGTTTTCTCAAAATTAAAAACGCAATACAAACAGAGCTTGACTTCACATGATAAAAGGAGCCTAAAATTTTGAATTGAACAAGAACATTACCTTTGCTGTGACTATATGTATAGCAAACTCCAGAGCCTTTATTACCAGCTCTCACATCAGCTTCTAATACTCTACCAACAGGTCCTGCTGCAGCACTTAAGCCTGCACCGAGTGAAAAATGCATCCGGCTACTGAAGGTCTTCACAGCTTCAGGACCATGAAGCACTATGATGAAATCCATCAACTCACCGCCAAGCTGTATGTTAAGATAAAACATGTACATGTAAGAGATCTGAACACATAATATTGAAATTACTAGGGAAGTACATGAACCATGTCCGAAATCATAAATTATCGATTTTAGGCAACAGTCACTGTCCAACATGTTTTTGCTCAGCCCAAGACCATGTTCTACACAAACATAGCAACTTCAACCTGATGTTTTATCTAAAATCAGGCAAAAACAAGAGGAAATATACCTAAATGCAAACACAGTTTCAGGGTTTCACTTAAAAATAACACTGATAGAAACAAATAAACCATTCCATCCTAAGACATGAAACAAGTGTGTGTTTCATGTTTTCATCTAGGAAATTTTTAGATAGGAGAAATGCAGGGTTAAAAAAACATTTTTATCATACACCATTTGCCCTATGCCATGCAAGTAGTAGATTATGTCTGCAATTATCCCCACATCAAAGGGAACCAGTCTAACAATAAAAGATGTTGTATCTAATCAATTCATAGATTAGATGTTGACCACATGAAAGATACAGAGAAGAATTCTGCAACCAAGTTACTAACCTGTGCTCCCCATCCTAATCCAGCTGAAGCTATAGCAGAGGGTGGAGACCAT
This sequence comes from Triticum urartu, assembly GCF_003073215.2. Taxonomy (NCBI): domain Eukaryota; kingdom Viridiplantae; phylum Streptophyta; class Magnoliopsida; order Poales; family Poaceae; genus Triticum; species Triticum urartu. The sequence goes on along the minus strand of NW_024114935.1, from coordinate 2,049 downwards.
GACCCATCTGATTTACGAGCAACTACTAAGCCAGTTCCAAGTTTGTATGTAAGAAATGCACCAGCTTTTACAACTGTCAAGATAGCAAGTCCACTTGCTCCACTAAGGACTGCATGCGGAATAGATTTTCCCGGGTTTATCCTTGAAACCTGCAATGCAGTATTTATTTTTTATTAAGTAGGTATTGCCATTAAACATGTAAATATGGCAGAGAAAATGGAAACATAATTTGGACACCTGACTGTAGCTCCTAAGGGATACTGCTGCCTTGTATATCTCGTGTTCCAATGTTAATCCAATAGGCAAATTCAACCACCCTCTCGCAGAAGTCCAATCCATAACATCATGCTTTGCAGTTTGTGTCGCGTTGCTGACAGAATTTATCAGTAAGTTCTGCAATGGATCAAGCCTATCATAGCATGCATCGCAGACCCTTTGTGGGTTTCGCTCACGAAACTTGGCTGGCAAAAGACATCTGCCTTTTGAACATGCCTTGCAAAATATCCCTCCACAGAATCGACAATGATGCCTTCCACGAGTAATGGCAGTGAAAGAAGCAGAACACTGCATGCACGAGTCAGCATAGCTATCGGGCAGCCATTCTGGTGGTTCTGCCTCCAAAACAACCCTATAAATATTGTAACTCAGGGCTTCTTCATCCAGCAAAGGAGGAGCACTTGGCGCATAGACAGACGAATGCAAGGATGTATCTCCATCACTACCTGACCCCAAGAATGAGACACTAGAGTCCTTTGATTGTTGAATGCCGTCATTTTTGCAAGTGCGGCCAATGATAGCAACTATGCCACCCAGCAGGTTTCTAATGTTAACTGGCTTTTGTGCCTTGTGCTGTTCATAGTCCCAATAATCATCAGGACATTCATATCCATCAAGAAAATCATTTCCGCCGTCAAAATCAAACGACTTCTGCCCGGACAGTTTTGACTCAATGGAGTTAACGACATTTCCAGCTGTTTCCCATGCCCCTTCCAGTTGCTGAGGCAGTGCCTTTCGATCAATGGAGTTCATGACATTGCCTATCGTGCCCATAACCTTGGAGTGGATCTGATCCTTGAGGCTGTCTTGAGCTCCTGGTACGGGCAACGAGTGATAAAAGGGAACCTCGCTGGAGGTTTTCATGGTCAGTGACTAGATATAACTTCCTGAAAGAAGAAAAACAGTATTACAATTATCAGCATAGACAATGACGATGACCTGATGGAGAATAATTACAGGTAAGTTGCTACTCCCTCCGTTCACAGATGTAAGACATTTTGGCAGTTTAAATTAAACTGCCAAATCGTCTTACAATTGTGAACAGAGGGAGTAGATTCAAAGAGGGGGTGAGGCAAGTCATTATTATATAACTGTTCTAAAATGCCATATGACTTGACAGGTGCTACTGCAGTTAGTAGTACTTGAAATGGGCGAAGGTTGTCCGGCCGCTCTCATCTAAAATCTTTCTTGGGCAGAGCCAGCTTTTGATTCCACACAGGGCAGTAGTGAAAGACTCAATTAGTATCACCTAATTTATACCACTGGTAAAAAAATAAAACTAATTTACCAGTTATTGCAAAAGAACAAGGTTGTACTGGGTGCACCCAATCTACCATAACTAGTAGTACGGTTGGGCAACAAGATTGGCAGCAATTGATCAAAGCATAACTCTAGAGACAAAACAACGGCCTCCGACAACCATCGCCGCCGGAAATCTCAGTGTGATGTATGTACCCAACTACCGCAGCTTGATACAGAGGATGAATAAAGACAGAAAGGACAACGGTTTGTAGTTTGTACGGCTGTTGCCTACTACTATGCCAAAACAGGCATGAGCAAAAGGAACTCGATTCGTACCAGCTAATTTATTGATTTAGGCTGCCGTAATTTACCGATAACGTCGGTAGCGCGATTCCACGAACCCTAGAAAGAACCCCCGGCACGGCAGCTACGGAGAGGGGACGCACGCGTGCGGAAGGTACCAGGGATGGAGGGCGCACCTGCGATGCGGGAGCGGGGGAGAGCCGGAGCGCGAGGAAGAGCAGGGAAGCC
>NW_024114934.1:0-11634 GCF_003073215.2 Triticum urartu | reverse complement strand
GGAAGAGGGGGAAGAAGCTGGGCGGCGTTCGTGGTGGGGGGAAGAAGAGAAGGACGGAAGGGGGAAAGGGGAAGACGGGAAGGACTCGGTTCGGTTGCTTCCCCGGGTTGGATTAGCTTACGTGTTACGCCGTGGGTTCATTTTTATTTTTTTGAGCTGTGTACGCCGTGGCTTGATAATAAACCGTGGAAATTTTCCAGCCCGGCCGGGTTTACTGTGCATGCGTTCCTCCGCAAACTGCTCCAGTGCTCTCTCCCCCACCGTTTCCTCCTCCTCTTCCTCCTCTCCTCTGGTTGGCTGGTCGCGTGATCCATCCATCCGCCTCCCGGCCCGTCGCCTCGCCTCCTCTTCTTCATAGACGCATCGCTCCTTTCCGCCCGCATTTCTCAGGTAACAAAAGTTTCACTGTTCGCCCGAATCATCCCGACGTTAAGTGATTGTAATGTGGTTCCCTTTCCTTTTTCCATCCTTTGATGCGTGGATTCTCTAGTCCTCGGTCTCGACCCTGGATTCTCTCGTGTTAGTGAGAATGTGTAGGGATTGGTTGATTCATTTTTTTTGGTCAGGAACAAGGGGGAGGGGCGACCAAACGTTGTTCATGTAAGTTAGGGATTGGCATGGTCATCAAGATGACCGGCCTGGCATAGAATTACGGATTCTGCTGATCCTTGAAGAGGAAATTTACAAAAACTTTATAAACTATACATATACGGATGTAATTCATAGGAAAATTCCTATTTATACCAAGCTCTGTTGACAAAGCACTGTCTAGGTGGCGCTTAGGCACGAAGCCTATGCAGGACAATCAAGAAATTGTACGCTACAAAATAAATTATTCCATATGAAACTGGCACGTCAAATGAGACATGTTGAACTTTATACTTAATTCAGATGTTGTTTGTGCAAAATTACATGTGATACTTAATTTTACATGCATGGAGCTAAGTATTGAAATTCATCACCATTATATTTGCCATATAATTTGAATGAGTTGATTATCTTATGGCGTCTACTTTTACTAGTCCTATTCCAGATGTGCAATAGGCTCTCACTGCTAATGTTAAATAGGTTAGTAGGTCTACTAAAAAGAGCTTTACAAAATGTCAATGACAAAAGAAAAATACAAAAGTTCCTTCTGCCGTTCTTCACCATGGATGCTTGACTATTTTGGATGTGTCTATCTATTGAAATGTATTGTGTTGAACTTATTTTATGATCTACTCTAAAAAATAACCACAGACATAGAAAAAAATGGGTTGGCCAAACAAAATAAAATAGGCAAAGGCTAGTTTAAAAGGCTACACCATCATAATCCACCTTAATGCCGAGCATTGAATGTTACCTATACACCTATTATTGACACAAGTTCTCATTTGTTTTCTCAACTGTATCACTTAATCCTAGCACGCCCGTTCTTTAGCTAAGGGATGACAAGCCGTTGCCATATCATCTGTATTTATTTCTTCCAACTTAGTAAATATGTTGGTTGCAATGATAACAAAATACCGAGCCATGATGTTGTGAGTACCTAATGGAATCACCTATTTTCCTTGATCCAGACATTGTTACAAGTGCTCCTCTTAAAGGCAAAATGGGCTAGGGATGTAGTATTGGAATAGTTTTTTTTTTGTTCTAAATATGCTACTTTTATGTATTGCCAAGCTCTAGGTCGTTTCTTGTTTAGGTTTTTCCCGTTGATTCTGAAGCTATTTTGCCATTGTCGTTTTTTTTCTCAATGCAATATCATGTAGTTTTCCTTAATGTATGTTCTCTAAATTTTACTTCTATTAGAAACTGATAAGTAAACTATTGTTTGTATCATAGCATGTCATCCTCTGACAACCCCAAGAAAGCTGACAAAGACCAGGATGAAGGAGAGGGAGGATTCTTCGACAAAGTTAAGGATTTCATCTCAGACATTGGAGAAAAGATTGAAGAAGCAGTCAGCTTTGGAAAGCCTACTGCTGACGTTACTGGAATCCACATACCTCAAATTAGTCTTGAGAAGGTAGAGCTCATTGCTGATGTTCTGATTACAAACCCAAACCCTGTACCCATCCCTCTTGTCGACATCGAATACCTTATTGAAAGCGAAGGGAGGAAGCTCATGTCCGGAACAATCCCAGATGCTGGAACCATCGATGCACATGGCTCAGAGACTGTCAAAATCCCCGTGTTGCTCATCTATGATGACATCAAGAGCACATATGGTGACATAAAGCCCGGGAGCATCATCCCTTACTTGGTCAAAGTTATTCTCCATGTTGACGTACCAGTCATCGGCAGGATCTCCTTACCTCTCGAGAAAGCCGGTGAGATCCCGGTGCCTTACAAGCCAGACGTTGATATTAGCAAGATCAAGTTTGAGAAGTTTTCTTTCGAGGAGGCGACCGCGACTCTACATCTGAATCTCGACAACAAGAATGACTTCGACCTGGGACTTAATGCCCTGGATTATGAGATCTGGCTCTCCAATGTGAGCATTGCTTCTGCTGAGACGAAAGAGTCTACAAACATCAAGAAGCAGGAAGTAACCACCATGACTTTGCCGATCAGCTTCAGGCCTAAGGATTTTGGGTCTGCTATGTGGGATATGATAAGGGGAAAGGGCACTGGTTACACCATAAAGGGGCATATTGATGTGAACACTCCCTTTGGACACATGAAGATACCTATTAGCAGAGAGGGTGGAACAACTCGACTAAAGAAGGAAGATGATGATGACGATAACGATGAGGTATACTATGTTAGTTTCTATAGTGTTTCATCTGCAATTCCCCTTAGACATGCATCAAATGTTGACTTGATAAATACTTGCATGTACACTTGGATATCCATATCACTTGTATCTTACCCATTGCCACTTTATCCAGGACTAAAAATTGAAGAAATGCACTTTCCTGGAACTGAGTTAATGCTTTGAAGTTTTAACAAATGGCGCCCTATGACTCGAGAGCACTTTGTTCTTACATTTGAATCGCTGCTAACTGTGAGAATTTCGAGATATAAAAGATTGTGTAACACTTTTCTCGTCTTGACGCTTTTTGTATTTGTGATTCCAATTTGGGGTCAAGAAGTAATTAAGATGTTCAATGATACAAAGTCATTGTTGTTTGGAGTTTCTCTACTATTGCTCTGACATTCGATTATATGGGGAAAACAATTTGCTTCCAAAGAGTCCAAGCAACGAGGGAAATAACTAAGGTGGCGCTGGCATGGAGTCTGCAACCCCCCCCCCCCCCGGGTTGGGTCACATCTCCAAGGTCTATGCGTATGCAGAAATATAGAGTAGCACATGACATTGGTGTGCCGTGGCTTATTAGTAAGAGAAAGTGCAAAGTCTACTAGTGTACTCTGCTCATTTTATTGTAGTAGCCTTGTACTCTTGTGTAGATGTTTACAAACAGTCTCATCATAGATTGAGATGTCCTGTCTGATGGCTTGTGTTCATAGGTAGATGAATTTATCTAAAATAGAAAAGGGAATACTCAACACATGCAAGTGTAGGTCGAGGACTGCTACTAGACTTCACTTCTATGCGATAAAAATTCAAAGTTTGCTATGCACATTAGTGGCACACAACATAGACACGGGGACCTAGTTTCACATTATAAAGAAAACACAACGCAATAAGTTGTGCCTTCCCTTCTACTCCTCTACTGCCGGCGACTACACATAAGTCGCTGACCTGCAGGGCTGTGAAGGCGATGGAGCCGACCATGCGTGAGCGGCGACGTCCTGGCACGCACAGGGGATGCGAGCTGCGGAGGAGACGAGGGAGAGGAGATGCGATGGTGGCGCAGGCTTGCTAGCGTCCGCTTGTGGCGGGTCGGCGCGACGCATAGTGGCAGCGATGGGCAATCGAGACTCGGTCCCTGGCGCAGTGGCGATGTGCACCCCTCATCAAAAAGGAGAGAGAGATAGACAGAGTGGAAAGAAAGAAATGTGGTTGTCGGTATGGCTTTGATGGGTGCCAGATAGAATGGGAAGAAATAAATGTGGTTGTGGATGTGGCTTTAATGGGTGCGGGACAGTCCAGACATAAGATTATGCTTTTTTCCTTCTCCATGTTGTACGAGTTGTCCACATGGGTGGTTATAGATGCTCTAAGAAACATAATTAAGGAAATACATATGCTCTAATAGGATGTTTTTTAGGGTGAGATGATGATTTTAAGAGAACAACGACTGTCCTAGTCAACGAGACAGGGTTTAATCCGATAGTAACGGGCGTCGCCTTGATCCGTGCAGGTTGAATCGAGCTACCATATTTGACGCAAAACCTATATATTTTTTCTTATAGCGAGTGCATCGTCTGTCATGCTTAAAGCTTTTCCCCTGCCGTGTAGTTACCGGGCCAGCCCATTTTCTTCTTCGCGTCGAGCAAGGCGATTTCTTTCCTTCTCGGTCGAGACGTGGTGGTCGACGTACTGGTTGCTTCTTGTTTTTTCCTTTTTCTGTTTTCTTTGTTTCTTCATATTTTTATTTTTCTGCCTTTCTTCGTTTTTTCACCAATTTTTTCGTCTCTTTAACTGTTTTCATTTTTTCCTTTTTCTTTCATTTTTCTTTGTTTCTTTTCTTGGATTTTACTATTTTTTTCATTCCTTCTTCATTTTTTCTTTCTGGATTTTCATTGGTTTTCTTATTTCTTTTTGTTCCTTTCTCGGTTTTCTCTATTTTCATTCTTTTGCATTTGTTTTCTTTATTTTTACTTTTTAAGATTTTATATGTTTTTCATCCTGGTTTTTATTGTGTTTCTTTATTTTTATTGGTTTCTTTATCGATTTTCATGGGTTACCTTTTTCTTCAACCCATGTCATTTTTTTTCAGTACACATTCAGTTAATTGGTGCGGAGGGCCATCTAACCAATCAATCGAGGCAGGGGTTTGGTGCTATCGGCCTCAACATCCAACAAAAACAATCGAGGCCCATCTCTGCCCCCTACTAATCAATCGAGGCCCATCTACCAAAAAAAAAAACAATCGATGCCCTTCTCTTGCCGGGCGAGGCTAGGGCTCCGATAGTGGGGCGCCATGGCGGCGGGCGACGGCGGCGACACGGTGGCGCTGCCTACGGAAGTCGCCGCACTCCGGCTGCGCATACTGGTGCGGAGTGCTATTGGTGAATTCGATGTGGTTAGGAGTTGGAGAGGGAGAACCAGAGGCTTGCCCAGATTGTTTCCACCTGCAGCTGCAGCTCCAAGGTAAGACAAGAAGCTTCAAGTCCTTTACGCAGATGACACCTTTGGCTGATTACTCCTCTCGCCATTGCTCTGAACGATGATTCCCATTCCACTTATGGCTATTCTATTCAGTCAATAGTGTTGTTGGAGGGTTAAGGAGAGCTCTGCTTATGCTAAGTACGAGCTCCGGAGAGTAATTATGAAGTCCTGGATTTATGTGAATGATAGTGCTAATTACCCCATAGTGTCTTTTGTGCTGTATATGAGCTCTTTGCCAAGTAGATTTAATAAATCCCAATGTAATCAGGACTCCATAGTGTCTTCACACATGCATACTAAATAAGTATAATGGCAAAAGTGATGCACATAAGTGTAAAGTTAAACGTTGTTAATTGTTATACAGCAATACTTGCGTATTGATTGATGTGATGCTTGTTATGTAACATCAAGTTATTGCTTTGTCGATGCTTTGTTAACTTTCCACTTTTATAGGAGGGCAATATACCATCTTCTTTAGCTGAGAGCCGTGATCAACAAGTGCTGAAGAATGTAAAATCACACGAAAGTAGAACCTCAGACCATGGCGTAAGCCTTCCATTCGATCACATGACGATATCTACTGAAAATCAAGCACTGGTACACATTCTGAAACAAACTATTGTATACATAACTTTGCTTTCTATCTGATCTAACTCGTGCATATGCATCCGACTTATAGTGCAATGTTAAAGGGGAAGGGCATGATGATTTATCTAAAATTCGAAGGAAGCATTCTAAAAGAACAGGTATAACTTAAGACATGTTAACTGCATTAATTGTAAGGCACTTTTTTTTATTAATGAACTCTGTCTGTTTTTTGTTTGCCACTCAATTAGATAGAAACTAAGTATGCTCAATATGTATCTATTGATATTAATGGGATATACTCTCCCCCTCAATTATTTGAAAATCACTGATTTTTTGTTTACCTTACAGGTCGCCAACAAGGGAATGTAAGCCACTGCCAAAAGCGATTAATTGCTCTGAAAATCATGTACTTTGGCCAGAGGTATGATTGTATTTTTAACAGGAAGTCGATGCTTAGTTTGCACTGTATTTTTTTACTATTACGTGGAATTCTACTGACACCTGCATCTGCTCTCTGTTCTTTGCTATTTCTGTCTGTAACCCTTTTCGTTGTGCTTAGCCCCTTCTTCATGCTTTTCTTATAGCACCATTGTTCTTGTGCAGATTCTATGGCTTTGCTTCGGAAGCCCACACAGAGCCGACAGTCGAGGTAATTCTCCTATGAACTATTTCTTTGCTTTTTCCAAAGGCATCTAAGATTTTCTGAAGGGCTTCTATCTTGGTCCTCTCAGTCTGAGATTTTCAAAGCAATTGAAAGAGCAAGACTACTGGTTGGAAGCAGGGAAGATTCATGCTATTCTAGGTGTGGAAGAACTGACAAAGGAGTTTCTGCCACTGGACAGGTAACTGCATTTGTGTAGGTAGCTTAATGTTGGATTGCCAGCTCACACATGATAATTATCAAGTTCTTGTCTCGTATATGCTTACATTACTGATAGTACTAGCTCATATATGTTCCAGAGTTATTTTTATATCTTATTTTTATGTTTAAGTAGCACTTTCAAGTGTCTATAACAGAAATCGTGTCTTTTGAATTGGCATTGCTACTGTTTATAGAATGTTATGTGCAGAAGTACATGAGCACCTATGTGATAAGATCGCTGTAATGTCACAATTATGTAGTTGACATCTTGAAATTAGGACAATACTTTTTTTAGAAACAACGAAGATATTTTTTAGCTCGGGCCTTAAGCTAATCAGAGTTAAGATCTACAACTGTTGATTTCTTTGGATTGTTAGGCCTCTATATGGAAAATAAGTAGTGTTCCTTTGTCTCCATGATGCAATTACCATTGTTGATTTTCAACAATATCTGGGGTACAGAAGACAGTAACGTAATACTATGTAAAGAAGTAACCTATGCCTAAGCATGCAGTACCCCACATGTTACACTCAATGTGGGTGACTTGTAGTGAAATGAGACGTTATTTGTTAGCATATTCATTCATGTGTTTTTCCTAAGAGCGTTGATGGTTTAAACAATGCGTTAATTACACAGTACTCCCTCCGTTCCGAATTACTTGTCTTAGATTTGTCTAGATACGGAGGTATCTAGCACTAAAATAAGTCTAGATACATCCGTATCTAGACAAATCCAAGACAAGTAATTCGGAACGGAGGGAGTATATCTCTGAAACAAAATGGGCATGGCATGTTACAAACTTACAATGTCCATGCACAAATAAACTAGCCATAGAGTGGGCACCCTATGCGTAGGTACAGAGCTGACCCTTATCAGTATAATAGTGCGGAAGTACTATTCAAGGCCAATGCTATGTTATTTCCATGTGACTGATCCATAAACTTCTTTAAAGACATGATTGGTGAAAGATGTAAAAGGTTTATGCATGTCCGTAAAGAGAGATCTGAATGACTGGAATATCAGCAAAGAACTAGCCATGGATTGGGGTGCGTGGAAGTTAGCTATCCACGTGCCAGAACCATGACTTGGTTTCAAGGTCTTATGGGTTTTAACTCTAGCCTACCCCAACTTATCTCGGACTGAAATGCTTTATTGTTATGCATCCTGCATGGCATATTCTTTTAGGTACGGAAAGAGAGTGTTGTTTTGGAGTTGTGCAGAAATTAGTGCTTTTTTGGAAATACAATTTTGTCTATGAACTAAGATCCATGTTGCAACATGCAGGTAATATCCTTATATCTGCGATCAAATTTAAAAGATGCAGGAGAGAATATATTGGGTGAAAGATCTGGTATGCTTCTGCCTTCTTGTAACTCTCCATAATAGTGATAGCAACAAATAAATCAATGTCATAATCTTTGTTGCTCAATCAAATTGTTACCTTGATAATAGATAAGTCTCTAGCATTCTCCTATTATAATAAAACGTAAGCTCAGTTTGCGGTTGCTAAACTGTGCTGTTCTGTGCTTATTTTGTAATCTGTTTTTAAAGTTAGCCACAAATGTACGCAAAAGCGGATCAAATAAACACTAAAATATGAAAAAGCTGGTTGGACAAATGGGATTATCCTTATCCACCGCAATACCAAATGCAACCATAATATGTTATTTTCGTGGTAGTTTTCATCATTCAAAGTCAGACATCTCACTAGCATCTTTCACATCCATGCAATCATCCTCTGCCAGACTAAATATTGTGCTTTGTTCCTTTCAGAAATCGATTATGTAAGTGTATTGAACAGAAATCTTCCAAGAGATATACGTGTAATAGGTTGGTGTCCTGTTGCAGCAGACTTTCTTGCAAGGTTAGCTTGAATTCTATGTTTAGTACTTTTTTGGTTGCTGAGTGTAAGAGGCGTTCTTACGCAAATGGCTTCGACAAAAGATTAGATGTTTCTTCCTTGCTTCTTCCCTCTTTTCTTATCTCCCTTTTTGATCATGCTATTTATTACCTAGTTGTACCCTGTTCCTGAGTAATTGGAATTTGATTTCTTGGCCCACTTTTTTTTTGCAGATTCTCCTGCTTGGGTAGGGAATATAAATACCTGTTTTGGAAGCGGGGCTTGGATGTATCGGTAACTATGTTAGCCTTGATTTCTGTACTTTGCTACATTTGCCATTTTTACCGAGCCATTGACTTTAAATTGTCAACAGAAAATGCAGAAAGCTGCATTTAAATTCATTGGGGAACATGACTTCAGGAATTTCTGTAAGATGGATGCAGCAAATGTGAGCAACTACAAGCGATACATTACAGATTTTAATATTTCTGCTTGTGACCAAAGGTTAAATTGCATTTCCCTTCTTTCTAGTTACAAACATGTGATTCATGTAATACCTGAACTAAATAATGGAAGTGCTCTGTATTTTCAAGGTCCAACCATGATGAGCTGTGGTCCATGAATATCAGGGGTAGCGCCTTTCTGTGGCATCAAGTTCGTTGCATGGCAGCTGTTCTGTTTTTTGTAGGTCAAGGCCTTGAATCACCTTGTGTGAGTATTTTTTTCCTCTTTCTGAAGCTTCCTTTTATTTTTTCGAACAGTGAAGTGAATTACACAATTGAACTTGGCGCAGAAGTTCCTTTGTCTCATTTGTTTGGATTATTTACATTCAGTAGCTTGTTTATTTTGGTACAGGTAGTTGACTCATTGCTGGATATTACCAAGACTCCTAGAAAACCTCAATATACAATGGCACCAGAGCTTCCATTGATTCTACGATCTTGTCTATTCGATGGAGTCAGCTTCATGTGTTCATCAGGTATGTCTCTGAAAATTTGGCGTTTGACTCTATACCCTTCCAGGGAGTATTTTCAGCCTTGAAATATAGTTGTACTATTGATCTGCTAACATCATGTCTTCATTCCTTGCTCGGTGAACTCTGTGATTTTCCTGCTGCTTCCAGTATATGGATTATATTGTAAAAAATAGTGAGATTTTAGATCACAGTGAGCATTATATCATCCTTTTATGATTAATTATGCATGCATTCTTGAGAATTAAATAAGATTTACCAGCAGTGGGATAGCATTGCCTGACAGTAAATGAAATATACTCGTCTCATATAACTTATGACCATGACATGATATTTTCACAAAAATGGAACCTTCATTTCGGAAATACTTGGTGTCAGTTCTGTTATATTGAGTAAAGTGAAGACCGTCTAGGGATTTTATTATCTATCTGCAATAATTCTATTTTTTGTGTGACATAACTAATTCCAGTGCGCTTTATTCCTGTTTAGATGCCAATCAGGCTTTGATTGAACACTTGAAGGATGAACACCATCAGTATATGCTCCAAGCTGCCATATTTGATGAGGCTTTGACCTGTTTATCTATTCCAGGTACATACATTTAGATCTTTGTGTAACTTTACTGTAATATTTTTGTGATCTGAAAGGAGTTAGATGTAAATGCAGAGCCTAATCCACTTGAATACCCTAAGAAGAAGAGAAAACACATCCCTCTCCTGTCACGGGAAGCTGAACGTAAGTTTTTTATCGTGTGAATTTGCAAAACATTTTTCGTCTTTACATCTTTTATAAGTGGAACAATGCTGTCTTAACACCAGTCTCTGTCAGGAGTCAACACTCTTTAACTTTCTAACACTTTGCTATAACAGCTCCAATGATGTATGCATAATTATCCTCTTCAGCGTCAACGCTTGATAACCTCTTTATTTCGACGCATTTGATTCAACCCTCTTGTTTGTACTTTGCATGTGAAAATGCATTTGCTAATACTTTCACGTTCCAGCTTCTTACGAGGAACGCAGAGCAAGAGTAAAAGCTAAGTCAGCAAATGTGTAGTTGAGTGGCTACCTTAAGTAGCACACTAAGAGTTTGGCCTTCGAAGATCGGCGCGGCTGACTGGCTGAGTGTTATAATCAATCCAGCATCAAGGTAATTTTGCCTTCCTGTTCCAGTCAATTCGAGAAATACGCAAACAAATGCCTGCCTGCATGCTCACGTAATTCACTTAAATCCTTGTTCAGGGGCAATCTCCTCATCAGAACGTCTCTCCTTGAAGCTTGTGTTCTTACTGTGTGCACTTCTGGGACGGGCTAAAGTGTTACGTGGCGATGGGGAATCGACAAAAGAAGTTCATCGTTCAGATCTCCTTCAAGTTTTGTAGGTTCTTCACCACCCTTCACCATCTACCAGCCTTCTGACAGAACTTGATATGGATCATACATAGTACATACTATAATTTCTCAGGCGGCAATGCTTGGTCCCTTGGCATTGCTTTTGTACCAGCGGTTGGCTGCAAGATGGCGACCTTTTATTTTGCACTATGCAGCGCCAATTGTGTCATGTGATGGCTGGCTCGTGCTCTTCCTTTTTTTAGGCCTGAAACATGTAATGATTTCCTCCAAAAGTTTCATAAATTCTGAAATGCTGGGATCGTCTGGCTGTAACAATCAAATCGAATCTAGAACAGCAATGCACATGGTAAGAGAGTAGTAGTGCACCGGCAGAAATCACATATTTGACCTGAGGTCCAAATCAAATCACAAACTGACCTCGTTCCGAAATTTTTTCACTCTGCTGACCCTTTTGTGTGGCGCCCGATAGCTAGGCGCCACACACCACTATGCAGCGCCTCTGCCTTAGGCGTCGCACCTCCTGCCAGCGTGGCAGCCTTGGTCCAGTTGCGGCCCCACAGACAGCACTGCAGCGTTGCAGCGTCTCAGACTTGGGCGCCTCACTTGTAATGTGCAGCGCCTAGCTCTTGGGCGCTGCACAGTCTGTGTTCCACTTAGGCTGGCCCCACCCTCTCTCCCATCCCACCCCACACACCCCACCCCACACAAACCCTTAGCCTTGCGCCCCTCCTCTCTTCCCCTCTCCCCCCCCCTCTCAAATCCTTCTCAAATCTTGCAAATCCGAAGTATTTGACCGTG
>NW_024114933.1:0-6034 GCF_003073215.2 Triticum urartu | reverse complement strand
CGCCCGCCGGCCACGTCGGTGGATTCGTACAGCTCCTGGCGTCCGTTCGCCGTGTCCTTCCCCACCAGGTAACGAGCAATCCTATTTCCTTCCACTTAGTAGAATAATTATCTTCTTCATTGAGGAAAAAAAGAGAGTGATACGATGTCGACGCATCTTTGGTCATGTCGTCCGAGGCTTAGAATCCTGCCTCTGCTTTCCCAGGAACAAAATGCCGCAACCGGAAGGACGTATAACAGAGTTATTCTAGAGGTTGGTGACGACACGAGGTCGAGCTTCTCCGTCTCTCTATGGTCCAACAATACAAGCTCGACCATAATCGCTGGCGATGTCTTACTGTTGCAGAGTAAGGAACTGAGGATCCGAGGGGGTCTCTCTTTTAACCTCAATTTTACCTGTGTAATGCTTTCAGTTGCAATCTACTCTGTAACAACATATGGTGAGACGTTCTCGTTCTTTTGCTTCAGATATTAAGATAGTAGAGTTTAGAAATGGCTTGGAGGGAAGAGCTTCTCAGATGTCTGCAGTCCAAATTTTGATGAACTCTAAAGATTTAGTGCAACCTGAAGGTATGCGTTTGCATTTGTTTTATTCACTGGTGCTCTTTGGTCTTTACTGGCACTGCCCTGGTTGTATTACTTCAAAATGCGGTGACCCAGGAGTAATCACAATAATGTTTTTACCATCTTTACTATTGAGGAAATTGGAAAACATATATTAGACTAACAGTGGTAAGGGCTTTGTTGATGGGAAAAGGTGGCATTATATTTGAACGTTGGCCAGCTCTTGAAATCGAGACGTTTCCAATTAATTGTTCTTTCCATCTTATAAAAATATTCCTCTCTGCATATTCTATCTTGATATTGCTTGTTATGTGGGGCTCATGTTTAGGTTAGCATCTACATTTATTTTCGAGCAGATAATTGTGTCTAGAAGAAAAAGAAACTGTATTATTGGATAACTTAACACATGGGCTCTTTTATTAGGAATTGACGAATTCATAATTAATTGCAAAGTCGGGAATGCTACAAGATCAAAATTAAGAAGAGTGTCAGAGTGGATCGTACACACCAAACGTACTCGTGCGGAAAATCATCAGCAGGTACAAATTTGCCAAGGCAGTGTGATTTGGATAGGTAGCAATCTACATATCCAATTCTTTCCTTCTGCCCTTACATTCCGCTTAAAGGTTCAAACGACGGATTCTCATTAACATGAGCTTGTTTATAAGATGGTCATAATAATCCTTTGCATGTCACTCCTGTGTTTTCCCTTCATCTTACATCACAATTACACCTGTTATGTTGATGTTAATAAATGAACGACACAATCAAAGCATTCATGGTTTTACTCCATAAGTTCTCTATCGATAGAAGTAGATCATGATTATTTAACTCGTCTTCTTGGATAACTTATAACATTAACATTTTCTTTTAATAATCTATAATATGTAAGTGATAAAACTCCTATATTGACCGCAGGTGATGTTGAAGAATTGGAAAGAAAGAATGAAAAATGATTCGACAGACCTCTTGTCCATCTCAGAACTACTACCTCAGAGCAAACCATGTAACTTGAATATTTATGCATCTATTGGCAAAATTGTGTTAATGGGTTCTCTTGGCCCTGAAATGAAGGGGCAATTATCAGTCATTGAGAAACATTCCTTGAATGGACATAATGATATTGTCAGAGATTTTATTACTACTGGATGCAAGTTATGTGGTTTACCTCTATACCAAAAGTATGCACATGCATGTCATCTTGTCAACATTTCATCAGTTATATGTCCTAAAATCTATATTGCTCTGCTTGTCATGATTTATAAAACTCTCTGCAGAAATCTTCATGGAGGCAGTACTTATCCAATTGATTGCCCAGATAATCCAAAGTATCTCCATGTTGTTGGCCAGATATATAAACCATTCATGGTAAGAGATCTCTAGCACCCAACCTCAAACAGTTTCTTTTGTTGAAAATAGATTAGTAAAAACACATCTTCACGATCTGCAGATCTATGTGCAAGACCAAACTGGACAAGTTCCTGTGGTTGTGAAGAATAAAGTTGCAGAGGCTTTATTTTCTAATATTAGCGCAGATGATGTGTCCGAATGCTACAATAGCCGGCACTGCATGCTGGTAGATACTTGTGAATCTGGCAGCTCAAGCACTTCCGGGATGCTAGATGGCACTGGCAAGATAGGCATTGCTAAAAGGAAGAGAACCAAAAGAAAGCTTGATTTTCATCTTATCTGGCCCATTCTTATGAAATGCGCCCTTTCTTATAAAATGCCTGCTGAACCAAGGCAAGAATAGTCCATTCTGCTTCCAGATTTCAGTCAACCCCGGGAAAAATGTTGAGGATGGACGATTTGAACTGGTTTCTTTGACAATGCCAATACCATGAGATGGGAATTCTTCTTTTACCACATGTGTCGAACCAAACTAATGGTCATTATGTGCTTCTATCTACAAAAAGGGAGCTTTGCTGTTCTGATGGTTTGCACGGTGACATGGCTAGGATGACTGACCAGTATTCTTCAGTTTTAGCACGATTGTGTCACGCTCGCATCTTCCGTGCCGTGCTCAGAAGCTGCAGGTGACAAAGCAGGCAGGGAAGGTTCTCCGTGGTGGCCCAGCGGGGTTAGTGGTTCGATGTGCCTGGGGTGTAGTGGCCCTATGGGGGGGGGGGGGGGGGCTAGGCTAGGTGGCTATCTATGCGTGGCTGTAACCTGAGACAGGCATCAAATGTGTAGACTCTGAATCTCATCTACTGTTCCCTGTCTCTCTTCTTGTTCTCTGCTTTCCCATCCCCTTCTCCTGCGCGCCAAAACACCTAGCCCCGGATCTCTGCATGTGCGATCTGATCTGAGAAAGAGAGGTTCGTCACAGATGAACTTACCAGAAGCTAGACCTGGCTCATTTATAGGCAATAAAATAGCGACAGAGCCAGTTGTAACAGACACGTTAGGAGCGACGCATTATGGTGGTGATGAAGATCTGATCCGGATCAGCTCTGAGAAACATGTTACTCATACAACAGAAGTAGTTTCGGACAAACATGTTAGTAGTTTTGGTCTTTTGTCAATGTTATTACTCTGCCATCAAAGAAAGCTTGGTTTTATCGGAAGTTTTCGTCGGGAAAAAAAAGAAAGGTTGGTTTTCCCCACTTCAAAAAAAGAAGAAGAGTTTCCCTCAAAAAAAAAGAAAAAAAGAAGCAGCTTGGTTTTGCCTCCCCCCTTCGCAAAGAAGGCCTTGCTGACGATTCCGTGATTGCTTTCGCTAGCCTATGGTCACAATTGTTACCTCAAAATAAAATAAAATTGTTAGCTTAATAGCGAGCTCATACAAGAGGGCGTCCATGATAAGAGATGGAGATGAAGTGTCGAGCCGGACTGCGTGCGGCGGTCAGACAACGAGGACAGCATGCAGTTAAATATACGGAGTATCTCCCAGTGATGTGGCATTGGTTGTCACCTTGTCCATTTACTATAAATAAATATGGTCGATATGCACACTGCATTCGTATTTATCGGATCGGATCGGATCGGATCGTGCAAGTTATAAAGTATAAACTCATGTACTACTAGTAGCTTCAACGCTCAAGAAAGCCGGCTCCTTTATCCTTTTAGATCCCAGTCATGGCGATCGTCGTTAGCTCCTTGGCCTCCGGATCCTTGCCATGCAGTCCGGAGGTTTCTGGGCGACGACGGAGCTCACTAGTGTCTGCCCCGCCTCGTCGCCGGCAAGCCCTCGCCGGCTTGGCGATCAAGTCGCGGGGCATCAACCGTGTCCAGCCGACGACCAGAGGAGCAACACGGTGAGTGTACTGATGTTCTGATCACCCTGTCTAAGCTTCCTACTAGCTTGTATGTTGATGGCAGTATCTTACAAGATTGTTACATACGTAACATTTGACCTATTTTGTTCAGGATCCCCGCAGCCGCAGCTGGTCCAAGCTCCGGAGACCGAGCAGGAGGAAACTTCCCAGTTCCCAACGTGCCTTCATGGTGAGTACAAAAGTGTTAACATGCACTGTATTTCTGAATCTGCTGTCGATTTCCTTCACACATTGACGAGCTACGAGCTTCTCAGGGTGAAGATGCTCGTCGGTGTCTTCTTTGCCGCAGTACCTCTTTACAGACAGATGAGAGCCCTGGAAGGTAAATACAAATCCACTTGTGGGCTACTACCTTTTCCATTAGTTCCATAACAGAAATAACATAGCATTGGATAATCACCTCTTAGAGGTCCTTTGTCCTTTTATTTTGCTTTGTACATATACTGTTTTATATTATTATAATGAAAATTACTGTAGAACAATTGTTCTATGGTTTCGGCTTAAAAAAACAGAAATAACATAGTCCCAGAAGATAGAAAAAGAGGCAGAGTGCCAAAACATGATATAGTACCAGCTACTACCGTCCAGAGCGGCTAATAAGAGCAACACAGCCGAAAAGGATATGCGAATCGGGTACTGATACAGTACCAGGTACTCCACTACCGTACCGTCCAGAGAGGCTAAGGGCCCTAGGCATCGCGCGCCTTCTGCACCACATTCGGCACCCATCAGGATTCCTTTGTGACCCTCATTCTTCAGTCCTATCCAAGTATTAGATCAGGAGGAGCACATAGACAGCACCATTGTCAAAGGTGAGCAAACCACACAATGCTCCAAACATACCTTGTTCCGACAAGTCCAGATCACCTAGCAAAGGGCCGCGATCACCCCAGGAAGGAAAGCCTGAGGCGAGAGTGGACGATCTGCACACAGGGGCATCTGCACCCGCTTTTCAAAAATGTACTTTTTACGTGTTTTGTAATGTTCAAAAATTCTATTAAAAAATATGCATACATGTTGGCAAAGATACGTCCACGGCACAAAATTTTGTGTAAAAAAGTATTTTTGTTTTGTCTCAGTAAAAAAGGCAAATTTTACTGCTTCTAAATAGCGTTTCATGGCACAAAATTTTGTCTTTTTTGCATAGGCTACAAAAAAAGTTGTTTTTCTGTGAAACTTTCTGCACACACATGGAATATGGAGATGTCCGCGTGCACCCTTTTCAGAATTTTTTGACATTGCAAAATGTATTTTCCAAAATGGGTTGATATGTACCCAGGTTCATCCATGCACTTCTCAGTCTGAGGCTAACTATAAAACTGCCAAAAAGAGTTTTCTTTTAGAAAAGGAGGATGACCCCCGGCCTCTGCATCTAGGAAATGCATACGGTCACTTTATTAATTATTCTCGAGGACCTTACAAAGTATTACAACAATATGCTTGAATCCGCCATCTTGACAACATATGCCACTACTCATATCCATATGATGAAGGGGTGCTAGCTGGGCCAAATACCGAGACCACTCACCTAAGCATATCATCAAAAGCCAGAAGCCCCAGTCGAGCCACATACCGGGTCTGGGGCATAAACTGGTTTGACGCACTCACATGTGTCGTCGCCGCCATCTTCCACAGGTCCGTCTTCAGAGCAGATATTGAGGCTTCTACCTTGTCAGGCCACTCTGCCATCGACGCCACCATGACGCGAGACAACTACCTCCTCCCGCGCGAGTCCATCACCGCGCATCGGGCGCCGAGTGTCCACTGCGCCAATCCGCTGAGATCCGCCGTCATCAATGTGTAGGATGAAGCACCTCCACCAAAAAAGCCGCCCACTGGTCCCTCGATCCCGTGTACGCCTCCAAGAATGATGCTCCCAAGGAGGAAACGACATCAACGCGTCGCCGTCATCCGATCTACTGATCTACGGTTTCCCCCGGAGGTAGCGGGTAGAGGTCTGGAGTTTCTCCACGACGATGCCTTCAAGAAGGTAATGACACAAAAGAGTGCCGCCAACGCCGGTCTTAGCATCAAGCTGAGAACTAGGCTTTCACCTGGATCCGCTCGAGGAACCTCCATCAAGTATCATGTGCATGGGTCGCGGGCGACCTGAGCCGCCGCACATCGAGCAGGTCGCACCGGCCAGATCAGATATGCCCAGAGGGTAAACCACACATGGCGCCGACCCACGCC
>NW_024114932.1:0-7156 GCF_003073215.2 Triticum urartu | reverse complement strand
CACGCGCGGCGCCCGCCCAGCCCCCTCCGCCCGCTCGACAGCTCCCCCGCCGCCGGAGCTACGCGCTCACACCCCGCCCCCCAGGTCCTCCGCCGTGGCGAGCCTCTCCCTTCCCTCCCTCTCTTCCGCGCGGCCCCGCCTTCTCCTCGCCGCGCCGCCGGCCGCTCCACCCCAGCTCGCCCCCGTCCGTGAAGGCGACGACCGCCAGCAGCGGCCCCATTCGAGGGAGGGAGAGAGGTTCCTCTCAGGTCAGCTTCTTTTCGCCTTTCTCTCAAGCGTGACTATCCATGCATCTGGCCAGTTCCTCGATTTGGACTTGGTATGAACACTAGCACGGGGAATGGATCTCGGACGATGAAGATTTTTTTTTATTATTTAGCAAAACCGTCACAGGACATGGACGAGGCTTTTGTGCGGTATTTCTTTTTTTTCCAGATTTTTCTGGATGGTTAAGTTTTGGCCTGAATTTAGCAAAGAATCATGGTCAGTTGTACGCGTGGCATTTATCAATTGGCAAAGCGCTAAATTTGGATATTTGATCAATTGCAGATAAAGATTGGGCAGTTTGGCTGGGGCAGAGCAAACATGGGACATTTTATCAATTAGCCCCCGCGACTACAGCCGCAGTGTCGCTCGCTACTCGCACACAGCCGGCGGAGACGAACCATAGATGGTGCCGGAGGACGGCGCGCAACAGGCGGCGGCCGCCACCGCGGAGCACCCCGCGGTGTCGGAGGTGGACTCGTTCCGGTGCCAGGTCGACGACCTCGCCTGCAAGACCGACGTGGTAACCCCGCCCCCTCCTAGCCTTGGTATCAGTTTCCGTCTCGCCTCAGTAGTGATTTCCATGAAGGGCTCTGCTGCCAGAGCAGCTTGATTCTCAAGAGTGCGCCATTTTCGGGGATTTTGGCTATTGCATGATTAGGTGTCAGGTCTAGCGGTCTCCTGTTGCGATACGGTGTTCTTTCCCCCCAAGAATTAGGGCAAAGTTGTCTCAGACTTGAACTGGTGTGTGTTGCAGCTGGAGAGGAGGGTGAACGAGGTGGTAGGGTTCTACGACGGCAAGAAGCATGGCAGCGGAGGGCGCAGGGCCAGTGGTAGCAGCAGGTATGCGGCGAATGGTGCAAGGGACAGCAACTGCAAAGGGATGCCCGACCTCATGCGGCAGCTTACCGGTATCATTCGCCAGGTGATGATCTTTCTTCAGCTGTGGTTTATCCCATGGTTCATTGTGTTTGCTGGCTACTTATGCTATATTCTTGCATCCTAGAGTGTGTTTTAGAAAGTCGGACTGGTGCCAGCTTTGTAATTCGCGAGTCAATTTAGAACATTAGAAGGCTTTCCGACCTGATCGTGATCGATATTGACTAATGTGGCAACCTAGACTTTTTCCATTGCTTGTAGTGATTGCCTGCACATACTCCTCCTGTTCTTTCCAGCAAGATAGATTTAGAATGGAATCAAGATTTCTGCTACAAGTTTCAAACAGCTCCCAAATTTATGTATGCTTCCATGAACATCAATCTGGTTCTTTTTGGCTGTGTTCATTGGTAGACCATTTTTCACATGTGGTCTTCTGGCGCAGTGAATGAAATAAGCCTAAAATATATGGTCTGCAGCTCTTGCTGAATGCAATCATCTGAACCTAACTAAAAAGCCTTGCAAGTGAACTTACAATGCATTTTTTTTAAATTGGATATACTTTTGGGATTGATTCAACCACTATATGTGGAAAATCCTTTTTATTAATCTAGTTTTCTATGGTGTAATACCCAGTACAAAATTTATCGTTCTTTATGCACCTTCCAAGTTCGATTGAGCTACTGCAGCTAAAAACTCAAATATGCGATCTCTTTGCCCTATGAAAAGCTTTCTGTTGATTTTTGCAAAATTTGGCACTTGATCCTCTTTTCTATTTTCATTTTCTTCCAGATCACGTTTCATGAATGGTCAGCGCCATTTCTGCAACCGGTAGATGTTGTAGGCCTACAACTTGATGACTATCACAAGGTGATACTGCCAGTACAGTTTGTCCTGTATTTTGCTAGAGTTCTGTTCCTAATGAAAAGAAATTTTGACTATAAGTGATACATTTTGGTAACTTAATGTGAATTAGTTCTGATAGTACTGTTTATAGTTTGCATGACCTAATGTTGGCAAGCCATCAGGATCTTAAAAACACAAGCTGACTTTGATTGCATAGCACGTTACTCGTGATTCGCTGCAGGATTTTTTTTTTCTGGTCTCCATTCTGCTTTCAGTTCACATGCTATTGCACTTTCTGAGAAGATTTTCAATGTCAAGGGAAAAACTGTTAAATCCTCCCTTATCTATGTATGGAAAACATGGCTGGGTATCTTATTAGCTGTTAATTGGTTTTGTAACTATTGTTTGCCCTCTTCCATGTACATGAAACTGAAAACCATTGCTTGGAACTCTAAGATTGTAATCATCCCTAATCTATAGAAGGAAAACCTGACATATTAGGTTTTCTGTTTATCTTACAGCTGTAATTGGCTTTGCCACTTATTATTTACCTTCTATAGTGTACTTCATATTGATGTATCCCTTGAGTTGATAGCGAATATGTTTTTCTATATTTAGTATATCAGTAAGATGGAGTTGCTTCGTTGGTTTCTTTACCTGAAGCTTGTTTGTAGTGACTCATATCTTTGGTTTCTACATTTTGCAGATTATAACAAAACCTATGGATTTCTCGACCATCCAAAACAAAATGGAAGCGAAGGATGGTACCAAGTATAGAAGTGTTCGAGAAATATATTCTGATGTTAGATTAATTTTTACCAATGCAATGACATACAATGATGAACATCACGATGTTCACATAATGGCCAAGTTATTACTCGAGAAATTTGAGGAGAAATGGCTCCAGCTTCTCCCTAAAGTTGAGAATGAGGTTGATATTTGTAGTCTCAGATGTTACCGTTTTTGTTTTGATATGGATATGTGTTATTTAGCATTTGACAACAATAAGTTGGATCCTATTGTTTTAGGAAAGGAAACAACAGGTGGAACCAAACGATGCTCCAACCACAGACACTTCTCCGGAAGATGCTATTGCAAAATTAGCAAAAGATACTGATGATGAGGTCGGCCCTCTGGACTGTTATTCTTTTTATTCTTGTGTCGGTATTGATTTTAGCACATATACTGACTTCGACTCATGTTTAGAAAAAATGGCTGTTATCATTTAGCTTTTTGTCTATTGATGTATCGATGTGAAATCCTTTCTTGGCCAGCCTGAACATGCTTCTGTATCCTTGTCAAATATATGCCTTGCATATTCACTGCAACCCCTACTGTGTTCCCTTGTTTTGTTTTGTTATAGATATTCAGTACCTTTTATTTCTCGTGTTCCAGCTGAATGAGATTAATAAGCAGCTAGAGATGCTCCGGAACATGGTGGTTCAGAGATGCAGGTACGTCTTAAAGACGTTTATCTCATGCCTTTTGCTGTTTGCTACAGACTTATAGGGGTGCCAAGCCTAAAAACGTTACAATATTTTTTATCTTGTAGGAAAATGACCACAGACGAGAAGAGGAAACTCGGTGCAGGTCTTTGCCACCTGACACCGGAAGATCTTAGCAAGGCGCTGGAGCTGGTTGCACAAGACAATCCTAACTTCCAAACTACAGCAGAGGAAGTGGACCTTGACATGGATGCTCAGGTAAAGCTCCTTTATTCTGAACCCTAACCGCGCTCCATGCGCCACACTGTTTATAAAATGTTAAACCATGCTTCCTGCGCGGGCGGATGCAGAGCGAGACGACCCTCTGGAGGCTGAAGTTCTTTGTGAGGGAAGCGTTGGAGCGACAGGCCAACACAGCCGCGGCCCCTGGCAAGACCGACGAAAACGCAAAGAGGAAGCGCGATATCTACAATGCTCTAGCCAAGACCGCCTCGAAACGGATCCGGAGATAGCCCGGTTCAGGATGTTTCCGTAGAAGTACCGTCATGGGACAATTTTCTCCCTTGTGTGTAAGACATGTGTGGCAGTGTATATATGAACATGAATCTGCACTAAGCAGTCACACCTGACCTGGTCTAATGTTATAGCATGTTATTGCCACCTATGTTAAATACAGAGCAATGTTGATGCAGCTCAAAAATAATAATCACAACAGAGGTGATTTTTATTACATAAAATTAATGGTGTGTACTCTGCACATGGCGCTGCGAAAAAGGGCATCCTAATTCAATAAATCCTGAAGAAAACAACAGAGGTTATTCATTGGTAAACTTCCTAACTCATCAGCTTCACTTCATAGGGTAAACTGTTCTTGAGGAGCTGCACAAAACAATGTAAAAAATCTATGCTGAGCATTCTTATCTTTGGGGTGAAAGAAACATCAAAGGGGTTTGATTGTATGGTTCACCTCACCACTGCCGTCTACCAACCATCAGGCCTCAGTTTTCTCTGCACTTGGCAGATCGTGTCCCTGCAAGATACCATACATTAGCATCACCATCATGCTTAAAGCATAATGAAACAACATTCGCAATATCATTTTCATTGTGATGGTAACATACCACACATCGGAGCACGCCGCCGCGTCTAGGAAGCTCAAGGAGATGGACAAGCCGGTCTCGGGATCGAACCACGAGATGAACGTCCCTGCGAGAGAGATTGAAGATGGCATAATCATGGTGCCATTGAACAGAGGGGAACAAACAAAATAAAGGCGGCACCATTCAAAACAGATTAACTTAAAGCTTCCATCTTTTCTGCGATGACTTTTCGTCTTAGATTTGAATGTTGAAAGAACAGAAATTGAGAGAGGGGAAAGCAGGGGAAGCAAGAGAGGGGCTTCTTCACCTTGGCGCCTCCTGTAAATGTCATCCGGGGTGATGAGATGCAAAAGCATCGTCTCCTTGTTCTCCACGTCTATGACAGCCAGAACGATCTCCTTCTCCGATGTCGATCCCTGCGACAACAAACATACGGGAACGAAGAAGGCCATGAGTGACAACCTAAATCAGCGGAACCCCCAATGTGCGATGAAGGGACATTGTTACGATGTAATCTGTTCTGCTACTCGCTCTGCCGTCACATATCGGTTGTAACAACATCTTATGTTGTGTTGGACGAAAGCACTGCGAATCTCTAGTGAACAGCATATGCCATACCTCGAGGTGGTCGATGGTGACACGGCCGGCGCCGTAGTCGTCCCACCCGCCGCCATCGTTCAACCTGAACACCTTCACAGGCTGCACAAGATCTCCACAAGATTACTCCCAAGATTCGTCAGTTCATCAGCAATCGCGCGCCTCATGAGTTCATCAGTTCACCTAGATACGATCATCAGAGACATACAAAGATACTAGCACTACTTAATTCCTCTCAATCACAGACAAAAAAAATTCTTAATTTCTGCTAAAAGATCAGAGTTCTCTTGAGCGAAATCGGCCGGCTGCTCCGCGGAGCCGCGAGCATAAAACAAGAGGGCACGCGCACGGGGGACGGCGAGGGTTCGAGGAGGGCGGGCCGCCGGCCGGGGAGGGAGGTCGACGGCTTACCGGCATCGGCGCGGGCTGGGGCGGGACGGCGGCGGGCGCCGGCTCCGCGTTCTTCTTCCCGGGCATCGCGGTCGCCGCCGGCTCCGGGAACGATCGATGAGTGGTCAGCAACGAACCCTAGTACACTTTGCTTTTCTTTTTCTTTTTTGACCTGATGAACCCTAGTGCCAAGTTATAGCGCCGGGCTGGGCTCCAGGGAGCCCTTTTATTTAAAAATTCGAAAAATATTTCAAAAATAATATTTCCTCTTTTACAAGTCTCTATTAAAAAAAACACGAAAGCTTATACATGTTCATGACGGATCTGTAAATTTTCGTTCGAAAACGTTATGATTTGTGAGCTACACAAAGAAAACGAAATCCTGGCCCATAAAATATGGCTCATTTTCATGCACGTATTTCTTTTTCTTTTTGTAGTGTGAAAATATATGGTTACGAAAATGTTCACGAACTTGTTATACATGTATTTCTACATACACTATTTTATTATTACTATTATTATTTTGCGTTGTAAGAATGTGGTATTTAAATATGTACTCCCTCCGTCCCAAAATAAGTGTAGTCATTTTAGTTTAAAAGTCACAATTTAAACTAAAACAACGACACTTATTTGGGGAAGAAGAGAACACATTGTTGTGATATGGCCTCCTTTGGCCATTTCCGAGGTGATACACCAATATTTTGTTCCCGTGAAACCAGGGATGCCATTTAAATTTTTGATAACAAAAAGGAACCTCAATGGAATAATCAGCAAGGGCAAAAATGAGAATTATTATGCATTGCAAAAGATGTAGTACTCCCTCCGATCCATCTACACTGCTATTAAACAATCAAACAAAAACTTTCTTAAATGCACTTCCCACAATCCACACGAACCAATCAACACCACACGATTAGACCCACACTTCTCAATCTAACAGCCACCATTGATCTAATATTTTTATGGGGTACACTTAACAATTTTCAATGCCTGACCATGCTTCACCTAAGATGTAATACTGGAACTACCATTCCCACGTCCCCTGCAATCACGGAAATCTGGTCGCAAACTAAGGCAACTCTAGGACCTCCCAGTTCCAAAAAAAACTCCACGACCTCGACCTCACCGTCTGGCACGACGGCAGCCTGGTGCGAGACGCCGCCCACCACCAACGTCCCCTGCCTGCACGGCGACCTCGCCGCACTGCACCACATCGTCGCCTCCCTGCACGATTGCCATCGCGATTGTTTCCGCTCATAGTGTGGCATCCATCCTGCGAGATCCCCAGAGTCCAGGAGATGGAACCTGCTCCGACACCAGCCTTGCCGCCGCGCCCGCGCACGGCCCTACACCCGCGCCCGCCGCGTCCCCTGAACCAGCCGGCCACACGTAGCTCTGATTCTTTCGTCCATTGCTTCAGGTTCCACTTCTTCGTAGCGTGACGGCGACTCAGGGGGCTGGATTTGGCCACCGTCTGGAGGGACGCCATATATTGGATTTGGATGGTGAGCCCACGCATCTTGATTTTATTCAAAACGTTCCTCTCTAGCATGGTACTGATATGTGATGGGCCGGATTTAGAAGATGCCCTTCTAATCAATTTTATTGGCGATCTTCTCATTGGACTGCAGCAGATAC
>NW_024114931.1:0-25655 GCF_003073215.2 Triticum urartu | reverse complement strand
GTCGTGGGCTTTCCGCCCAGAAGAAAACAGGGTAGGAGTGCGCGGCGCCGGGTGGCCCATGGCAGGCCGTGCTGCGTGCATCCGATCGATTGCACGGCGTTGGCGGCGCGCATGGCAATCGCACGCCGTCGGAGGTACCGTACCAGCGGTCGGCGGGAGCACGGCGTGGAGCGAAGCCACCGAGGCGGGGCGATCGTTGGCGGAGGACTATAGGACTAGCATCGGTTTTCCTGCCTAATTTTCATCGGTGGGTCGCCCTGAAACAATTATACCGTACTGCTTAGTAGGATGACATAGGGTCAATTTAAAATAGACGGCTGGTCATATCTCCTCGCACCCGGCAAGGGTGCAAATGCAAAAAAAAAATGGTGTATATTATAAATTATGAATAAATTATAAATTGTACAAATGTACAAAAGAAAATGTTGTACAGTATGTAGCATGTACAGATAGATGAGTGTGCTAGACATTAGCACATGGCATTTTTTTTTTGCATGTTTGTCTACATCATTTTTATTTCAAGTAAATACCAACGTTTTCTGTCTTGTTGCATTTGTCGAGAAAAGAACGTCTTATATACATTTACAGAGAGAACGGGTGTTAGTGGAAGTCTTAAGAAAGACCATGGCTAAAATTACAACTACATGTCCCTAAACGCGGATTCGTTGGGAAAAGAGGGAATTGTGTGCAAGTCTCGAGAAAGATCATACCCGAGATTCACCAACGCCAATACCATAGAATGAGGGGAATCAGATGAAAATTTGTTCTATACTGGACCCCCGTGACGCCCTCCCTGGTGACTCGGGGGCGAAACCATAGCGCCGCCACAGCCCTCCCTCTTCTCGCCGCCGTCGCCACTCAACTGGATTCAGGGACGACGTTGGCGAGGCGCTGCATCAGCAGTCGCAAGGTGGAAGTGGACATCCCTCGAGTGTGTGGCTGGTGGCGGCTGCCGGGAATGGACTCGGCATGGTGGCCAGGTGATCGTGGAAGTGAGGCGGGAGCGGGCTGGTAGTTGGGCTCTGGCCTGACACACGAGGTACGGGCGCCCACTCTTGGGGACCACACATCTGGTTGTCGGGTGCATTTCTCATCAGATATATCCATCCCAAGCTCGGCTAAGCTAACGGTTGTTTGTGGCCGCAACTGGACGGGCTGGCCGCCGGGGGCATTTATCACCGGATATGACCACCCCGGGCTCGGCTAAGCCAACGTTAACCGTGGCCGTAACTGGACGGGCTGGTCATGAGGATGGTGGTGGTGGTTATGGACGGCGTGGTTGGGTTCATGGCGGTGGATGTATTTTTGGCCGCTGGTGGGGGATTAGGTGTCCACGTCGACGACAACAGGACGGGCTGGCCGCCGGGGGCATTTATCACCGGATATGACCACCCCGGGCTCGGCTAAGCCAACGTTAACCGTGGCCGTAACTGGACGGGCTGGTCATGAGGATGGTGGTGGTGGTTATGGACGGCGTGGTTGGGTTCATGGCGGTGGATGTATTTTTGGCCGCTGGTGGGGGATTAGGTGTCCACGTCGACGACAACAGGGTGCTACCCACATATTCCGACGGTGGGGAGGGGCAAGGGCTTGCGCGGGTGGCGGTTGGCGGGTGATAGACGTACCAGTGCGGCGGTCAGGACCGATCCTACCTTCCATTGACTCTTGTGCTCGAGGTGAATGATTGCATTTGCAGAGGGTCTCCTTTTGGACATGGCGAGGACGCTCATCATGGCCTGCAAGGAGGGTGGTAAAGTCTTGTGCTCATGTGCCGGACTCGAAGGACAGTGTGTCGAGGTGAGGCACAATCATGACGCTTCAAGCGAAAGCCTAATGCCGACTTGGTCGACGTCGATGATGGTGATACCATCGGGCATGTGAGCTTTCGTCACCCGCTCTTGGTGTGCTCTGGGCGAAAGCCTAAGATCTATCTTTAAATTGGATGACGACGACATCTGCGATGTCGCTTTCCTCCTTGGAGGCATTGTCTTAGAGTCATTGGTCCGCTATTGGTCGTTTTGATGTCTCGGTTGAAGCATGGTGGGTGTTTTGGGGTGTCTGGTTGTGGCGGTGGATCTAATCTATTGCAGCGGTCTTTGCCTTGGCCATTCTGGTGTTGTTGGTCTACCTCTCTGTTGGGGGCTCGTGGTGGTGGTGAGCTCTCGGAGTTTGGTGCCCTTCGATGAAGTTTGAGGTTTGGTTGCCTCATAGTGTCCTGGTTGTCTCTATTTGTGATGCTGGTCGTGGTGTGGCCCAGAAGAGTGCAGAGCCGTCTCGGTGAAACATTGCCCTTCGGCATGGCATGCGGCTCACCATGGATCCTGGTCTTTGCCAGTGAAAGACCTTCATTTTTAGATGTTTCTTTGTAGGGTTTGTGTCCTGCTTAGAAAGACGAGACAATGACGGCTCCCTGAAGATGAAATAATGTTCTCCCTATCTAGCCCCTCTCTGATGATGCATCTAGCATCGTCACAGGGTGTGTGAAGGTGTGTCTTCGGTGGATCTCGCAAGATTCGGTCGGTGGTTGTCTTTGATAGATCTATTCGAATCCAATCTTCGTCCGTTGTTTGTGTCTTGAAGTTTCAAAAAAGAAAAAGAAAAAATGTCTTACATCATGAGACCGATGGAGTGGCATCTTTGACCAGTTTTTAAAAATGGAATAGATAAATCCCGAACGTTCGGAATTTAAGCATGTCATCCTGAACTTTTTTGATGGCAACTTTGCTAAGAGGTGGCAACTTTAGTTGTTAACACATAACAACTTTGTTTCAGGTCGATTTTTTGTCCGAAAATTGCCATGTTTGTCAACAACATCTTGATCAAAGTTGCCATGAAAAAAGTTCGGATTATATAGCATGCTTAAATTCCGAACGTTTCGGGACTTATTGAGGTTCTAAAAAAAAAGTAGTGTCTTGACCCAAGCACATCCCCGCCCCACTCCATCCCTCGTGGTCCAGTCCGCCGCCCGCCGGCGGTTTTAGTGGACGAGAAAAGTGTCAGGGCCAGTCTGCCCGCCGGCGCCGTGCTCCCCTGGACATGCCGCCCAATCCTCAACCGAGCTGGACGCGGCAGAGCTTTGCAGCGTACGAATTCGTATCGGATTGCCAATTCGTTTGTGCGTTTGCCAATCTCATTAGCCTCGCACCGCAGAGCAGAGCAGGAGAGAAGAGACCGATTCCGAGAAGAATGCAGTCTCTCTCAGTACTCAATTCGATTTAGCAGTCCCGTGCCTACATAAGCGCGCCCAGAGAATCAAGGAGAAGCCATCGCAATCAGGCGAGAGCATCCTAGCTCCTACTGTAGATCGGAAGCACTTCTCACGAAAATCCGGTCAGTCTTTTCTCGCCGATCGATGGAGATGGAAGGCGAACCATCAGCGATCTTGCCGCTGCCGGTGCTCGTGCACGATCTTGGAACCCGTGCCGAAGATTCGCAGACGCAATACAGCATCTCAAGCCAAGCCTCGAGCGCGGCAGCCGGCGGCGTGATGCGAGACCACCGGTGTTTCGAGACCCCGCAGGGCTGGGTGCTCGCGCTGGACCCTGCCTCCCTGCAGACGTTCCTGTTCCGCCCTCAGGACGGCGAGAGGGTCCGGCTGCCGCCCTTGGAGGAGGCGCTCCCGCTGCGCTGCAAGTGCTTGCTCTCCGACAGTCCCACCGCGAAGCCAGGCTGCGCCGTCGTCGTGGTCTTTGATCTCGACGACAGCAAGATGTGGACGTGCAGCATCGGGGCGGCAAGCAGGTGGGACAGCTACCGCTACCAGCTCACCGTGTTCCTCGACGGCGACGTGCCCCGGGACAAGAACATGGCCAAGTGCCATGGCATGGCGGCCGTCGGCGGCAAGATTTACTACGAGATGACCGGCGACGAGCTCGGGTTCATCCGTTTCAACGATGATGATGGTAGTCCGGAGCTCGACGCCATAGCTGTCGACATGGTCGATCTGCCGCTGAGCATGCCGACGGCGGCGACCTACTTGGTTGAATCCTGCGGCGACCTCTTCCTCGTCGTCATCTTCTTCGACGGCGACAACGTGCACAAGATAGCGGAGCATGCGGTCTACAGGATGGACTTCTCGAAACCGGCGTGGCGCAAGGTGGACAGCATCGGTGATGATAGAGCGTTCCTTACTCTCTTGGTGGAGATAGGATTGGGATCTCCAGTTTCGGGGCGTCGTGCTCCACTGCTTATCACACTGGTGGTGGTGGTCTGCGAGGCAACTGCATATATTTTCTGAATCACATGGCCATTACTGAGAACTTTCTGCATGTCATCGACGTCGGCGACGGGACTCAACAGGTGCAGCGGCCTTTCAGGCACAAGGGTTATATGATGCCAGTTCGACCGCCGTTCTGGTTGGTACCTACTGAATGAATGTACCCCATGATATATATAGACAACATATATAAATAAATTTGAGCTTGTACTTAGTGTCAAATAGGTTTTCGGATCCACGTATTATTGTGTCATGTCTATGTATGTAATATATATATATGTCAGGCTAGTTATCATCTTCCTCAAAATTACAGACAACTTTACCACATTTCTCTAATTTGACATTACAAGCTATTGTAAGTCAAGCCATCAGAGAACTATTGTAAGTCTGTAATGCCCCCTTTATGTTTGACTTACAATGCTCCCTTTATGTTTGTCTTGAAAATATCAGTCGTAAGATACACCATAGTTCTCTGGTGGCTCCCTTTATGCCTGAACATTTATCAGTCTCCTATTTGTTCTTTATGTTTTCTTCTACCCGGTTTTTCTCCGGTAAAGAAATATAAAAACGTTTAGATCACTACAGGGAGTACTAGTAATTAAAGATAGTACTCAAAGTTCGTGTAGGTTCTAGTTGCTCCCTGCAAGACTTGAGTTTTCAAGATGGCAATAAATTATCCCGCTTGCTCTCCAACCTCTACAATTTCTTTTCTTTTTTTGCGGGAAAACCTCTACAATTTCTTGCTTAAGGTCCTGTTTGCTTGGGTTTTTGCTTCTGCTTTTGCATCTTTCTCACTTTAACAAAAAAGAGCCTAAGCAAAAAGCACCTATTTAGAGGCTTTTGGCTTTTTTTGTCAATGAAAAAGGCAAAAGCTCATCTTTATTACTACAGCAGTTGTCAACAACGATCAAAGACACTAGCCATATTTGGAATGAAAACACTTCACACACGACACTTTGCTGGACAACACTTAAACGATGGCTAATCTAACAGGCTGGTATTTGAAACGGAAACGCTGATCCAAGTTTTACAAACGATTTCACCTGCCAAGTTTTACATAACTCTGGATTCCGCTGCAAACCTTTTCGCATTATCATCTTCAGTCCAAGTTACAACCAAGTGACTCCGCTGAATTGGTGCGAATATAAACAGTAGCTAGAAACGACGAGTTGCTGGTCGTAGGCATTGAAGCAACAAAATGGGAATCGTCGTTACAAGCATACGTTCCGCAATATCACCCCAGGCCAACCGAATTCAAAAGATCATACGCAGGGAAAGAACACCAGCAGGCATACTAGGCCCTAACCTACAACAAAGGAATCCCAGATCAATGCCTACATGAGCTTTTTGCTTGTGTCAAACAAAGCCAACAAAGCAGTGGTGGAAGCCTGCTATGTTATCACGATGCCTGCAATGTCACCGAGTTCACAGTCAAACCCGCCTAGTTGTTTTGTCACCCGTTAAGTCTTTCTAGCGTCCCGTATATGGAAGATAAGCTGCAAATAAGATTAACAAACAATGAGAAGATCCATTTATGTGGGTTCAAAAGAATTTATTAGCAAATAATCACCTTGACGCCCACATAGAAAGTAGAGAATATGATGCCAAGTGCAGGAAGGGCTGCAGAAACGGAGTCATGTATTAGCTACATAGTTTGTGTACATTTCACCAACGAAACTGTATTACAAGTAATGGATGTGAACATATAACTCACCATCCTTGTGGAGCATCCGCGACATCAGAACCTTAATGCCTGACGGCCCTACAACGTAGCCAACAAGGTTTGCCACCTACAAGCATTGGACATGTCAGGACCAGCAGTTTGCTTACAACCAAGAAGGTAAGTAGTACTCCTAGCTGACTAATCTAGTGTGTAGCTCATAATCTCTCCATGTCTCAAGATTGTGCAGAAAATCATGACTAATTAACACTCAAATATAAAGACGGAAGTACCATAAGGGAGCTGACTGTCACAGCACCAGCAATTACACATAATTCACGATGAATGAACCGCCCAAGGGTACTTTTTGCCTGCAGGAAATGTTATTTTGGAAGTATTACTTGCTAACAATGAAAAATTGAAGCGTCTAGAAAGAATGCTAAAAGATATATGCGTGCAGGAGAGAACAAACATATAGACTTGAAACATCAAGCATAAAAGGAACAAGACCACACATTGTTGTGGTACTGCAGATACCTAGACATCATGTTAGCTTTGTTGTTTGGACATTCAATTTGTATGTCTTTCTTAACTTCAGATTTAAAGAGTGTCCAACTTTCTCCAAACAAAAAAAGTAAGTTGATACAGTAACCTAAATTTAGTCACCAGGCAAGCGGGTCAGAAAATCTGAAACTTGATAACAAGCAGATAAACTGCAAGGGCGGCCAATAATAACCTTCGGAGATTACCTGGAAGTTGTTGGAAAAAGACTTGATCACTATTTCAGGGACAAAAAATAAGCATGTTAACCATGCCCATGAAATAAGTTTCCTGTTTAAGAGAAAGCAACCAAATGGTCAATGTAAGTTACACAAGTTTGTTCGCAACTTGGATGTTTACAAGACTTAAGGAGATAGTTTGAAAGGTACCATTCCAGGTCATGCCAGACTGCTACGAATGTGAATACAATCCAGACACTAATTAGTTTTCTTCGAGACCCACCAAGAGGTATGTAAACGTACCTGCAACAAGAGATGGATAATGAAACTTACACTCTGGGATTAATCAATGCCTGTGTATTGACTGCAAATGCACCTCTGTATAGACATATACCAACTCTAGAGCTCCATGCATGGGCCATGGGATTAACTATATCTGAACTTCATGCACTTTTTATTCAAGTAGTAGGAAAGATTTGTTAATCATTATATACATCCCATCCCATTACAATATGTATATACATCAAAGTGCAGTGATGCTATGAATAACAGTAAACTAGACGGGAAAATTTGCTAGCATGGTACCATGATACTTAAGCTGGCTACTTCTACACAGACCTGACCAGCCATCTGTTAAAGGAAGCATGCCAGCTTTTCCAGAAACTCTCCAGGTCAGGACAATTATTTATGCACCTAGGCATGTTTTCAGGTGTCTCAACTCCTCCTACCTGTAATAAAATGCTAAGGTTAAATCCTTGTCTGTTTAGGTTCACTTGAATTTCAGCACAAACAAGAACATTTGTCCAGCAAAAAGGACATAGTGAAGTCAGTTTAGCACAAAATACAACAAACTGAGAGTTATCACTTCAAGAGGAAGTATGCAGTGCTGCAAAACGAACTGATGGTGCATATTGAGTACAGAATTTCAATGTTGTATTACCAGTGACCAGAACCTGAAGTAGCGCCAAATAAGGAAGAATTTTAACCACATAAAGAACAACACCTGCATAGGAGCTCCAGTGTGTTAGCTAACAAAAGAGACAACAGAAATAGTAGAAGTGACTAATGTGGTAGTCTAGTGCATCACAACCCATGCAAAAACCTATGAAAATGCAATGTTGTTACAGTTAAGGCCGCGCTTGGTTCATTGTTTCTCCACCGTATTTATTTTCCACCCGTAACCTCTTCCATCCGCATTAAACTGGGTACCCGCAAAATCCGGGTGGAAAGGAAACGGAGTGCGGGAGGTGTGTATTCTTTTTCCAGGTGTAAGGCAAAAAAGGCCCCCTTTTAAGGATCTAGACAACCAACCAAGCGGCTGACTCCGAGAAGTGCGTATTAATTTTCGACCTGGATGTTTTACGCCTGTAATCGTCCATGAAACGATGATCCGATCGCGCCCTAAACCTGTTCAGATTACACCCGTTCAAGCTCTGATGCAGGTTCCAGCAAGGGCCTAGAGAGGCCCAGCCTAGAAAAGCAAGGCCGTGTCAAGGATGACAAGCCTAAAAAGGCAGGCCCAAACCCAAAAATCTTTTTTTCTGAATAAAGTTAACAAACATTATCTAAATTATTGTTATAATTTGCTGGGCTTTTCCAGGCATCTGGCTGAGCCTGCAAGTTGAAAAACTGGGCTTGAGCCCAGAAAAATCACACTTGCCTCACTGCCATGAACATTCACAGGTTAGTGGCAAATGGAAACTTCTTTACTTTTTAGTGGAAATGGAAAACTTACATGCAGGTCACTTAATTAATAAGAATTTCGCTTGAAACAGAAATAATAAGCACAAGTGAGAATATCAACTGCCACACGCTCACCCTAAGTGACTACCGATGAATATCAAC
This sequence comes from Triticum urartu, assembly GCF_003073215.2. NCBI lineage: Eukaryota > Viridiplantae > Streptophyta > Magnoliopsida > Poales > Poaceae > Triticum > Triticum urartu. Next base: position 17,215 of record NW_024114931.1, on the reverse strand, counting down.
TGCAATGTGTATAATCTTACCCCATAACTAATGATGAAGATCTCAAACGGTGTCAACTGCCGCCATAATCGGCTGCCATCAGAGTATTTAATTCAAAATTCAGAATGGGTATCATGATAATCATAATAAAGGATTATCGTAATGTATAAACAGAAGTACCTGACTACAAACGCGTTGTAATGGAAAAAGTGTGTCATGACTTCGATTAGAAGGAAATTTAGGATCCACCTTAGTCCATAACAACATATCTGCCCAACTGAATAATTTTTCTGAGGTACATCTAACTGCAAGGTCGCTACATAAACAACCGGTTAGTAATATGTAACTGGGGGATCTCTGTGGCACCAAAGAGTAAAGCCACTGCTTGAACACACAGATCAAATCTTCTATGGACTACTGCAAGACAGTTTTTAAAGTCACCAAGTACAATTCGAAATTGAAATCAGTTAGTGTTATGTATGGTCGATGCCATACATGAACCGAAGACCTACCATTCCTTTTTCAAGCTACTAAGACTCATAGATGTTTCATTCGGAATGTTGCAAATTATTTATGTATTGTTTCGATTATGTAGCCTAAGAATCAAGTAATGTGAAAAAATCCTTTCGTAAATCATAATCCATAACCAAAAATCATTCAAGTTGTTGTTTTCAGCTTTCGAAATTTAAATAAGACAAATCAGCTACAACAGAAAACTACCTGGATAAAAGACTAACCTGAGCTGCAAATGCGTTGTAGCTTACAACAGGTCCAGCAATATAGAGTGGAGCATATGTTAGGTAGCATAAATATGTTAGGAATGTGTATTTGTCAACGCTGAGTCCTTTCTCCTGCCAAGAACAATGTAATATCTTATCACCAGACACAAAGAATGAATATTAACTCAATCTGAGATAAAGACATGTTTAATATATTGACCGAGGCTTGAAATTCCGTAATGCCATGATGTGCAAAAAGGAGAAAAGGGAATAGTAATATTGAGACCTGCTTTATATGCATCTGCCTATAGAAAATAACAGGTAAATCTCAGGCCAACAGGACATCGACCATTCATTTATGCTTGGAAATTACCAACATCTCTAAATAAAATTCCCAGTTCCATTCTTCCATGGGTCAACACCTAATCTGTAGACAAACTCAAGAAGTACAATCTAAACTAACAGTGGGTCTCTCTTTTATCACTGCCATACTACACATCACCTGGATAATACACATTCTAACTTAACTGGTACGAATAAACTGGAATAATGAAGTACCTGCAAAGCAAAGTAGCATGTCTTGCCGGAATAACAAACTTCACATTTCTGCATGTGTTTCTGTACCAAGAGTACTCATGTCAGCACAGTCCAGTATGTGACAAGACAAGATACTGTGCTGTGCAAATGGAAGATGATGCTATGACAGGGATATAAATATGTCCAATGTATGGTCAAAAACAAAATGAAGGATCTTTCTTGTCATTTTCATAGAAGTAAATTGAGTCGAATTTTTTTAGAGAGTTAATGTTGGCAATTTAAGTTCGAATTTGAGTAGTTGAAAACACCACAAATACTTCTTGGACTAGAATTCACATCTGAATTTGGATGTACATCCACGTGTTCACGAGATTAGCTTGATTTCAAATCCAAACTACTTAATAAATGTGTGAAAATTAGAAAAACCCTGTTTCTAGCTATCTGTGTATTTTAAAGCATCTCATGGATACAAAACTTAATATGCATAACATAGGACAAAAAGCTAAGTTATCAGGGTACATAGTACCTTGTGATCAAAGTGAGACGAACTAAGTGTCCAGCAGTAATCACATCCAAAGCTAATCATCCGTAATACAACTGTCACATGAAATGGAGAAGGGCATCAAAACAACAAATTTGATGATAACGGCATATGTCAACAATCCAGACAAATTAGAAGAAACACAAAAGGCACAAAATATGATGCATAAACAGTATGATGAACTATATATATGAAGTAACTGTTGTGATAGCCAGATCAAACCTACACAGCAGGACAGTTTTCTATATGAGGTAGTCAAGTTCTATGACACTTGATCCCACAAAAGCAACCATAACGAAACGGTGTTCATTGACTTGATACAGGGGAGGAAAGTAGCCATGTAATTCGATAGCTTAAGTTTACTGCCTCATCGGTTCGAAACTCTGAGATCTGAGGAATCTGTTCCTACCAACTGAAAAATATAATTTAACACAGTTCATGTGGTAATAACTCATGGTCTCTAGATGAGATCTACATGAACTGCTTATAAGTCTAGTTTTGCAATTCAAGTATTCAACACAAACAACGCTCCAGAATTTAAGCCTTTCAAAACCTCCTAACTACCATTTCAAGTGAGAGTAACCCTACATTTCCATACAGTAAGCATCAACAGCAAAATTTGTCAACACTTTTTCAATCAGAGTCAAACCAAGTAACAAACACGACATGGAAATCGTACCAAAATTGAAGCATATGTGCCATCGAAATGTACCCCGATAGTTATCAAGGAAAGCCAGTTGTTGCCTATTTATATGAACATAAATATCATCAGAACCTAAATGAAAAGGAATCTTACTAAGGGAAAGTGCAAGAAGCAATACAGCAACATTAAAAACTCACCCGAACAATGAGAATGAATAGCCTTCGTAGACCCGGTTAAGTGTAAGCATAGCTAAGTTGAAGCTCCATATGATGCCAGTGCAATATTTATATCGAGCAAATAACTACAAACAAAAGATTGTGATCAACAACAGATGCTAATTTGATTCATATCAGGAGACCAAATGTGCTGATGCTTCACAAAGTAAATGATAAATGGTGTTTCTTTGTTTGTTTTGACCATTCTCTTAGCTTAGCAATTAGTAGATTCATCAAATAACCATTAACCAAACCTATACCTGTAGAAAGAAGAAATCAATTTGGTCACTGCAGCCTACATGATCGAGTTCAACTGATGGTGCCACTTGCTGGTAGATGATGTAGACTCACATAGCAGATCAGGTGTAAGCTTGGCTTTCTTCACCATGTTCACTATGTCAACTACTCGATTCTTAAATGGAGTAATTGTTATGGTTAACAGGTTTGCATTCGTGAATGGAACATGAATAATAAAGACAGCAGGCTTGCACTTAAATGCACACATCAGCGGACCAACCAAACAAGTATTGTGCCTAGACAAAGTTTCTAGAAGAACTTGAGCCACTAGAAACAAATGGTTGCTTTTAACTGATGATGATTCAGAACAAGAGTTTCAGCTAGTGAACCAATTAGCCTACCATGTCCTTCCATTATTCGTTTCCTAAAAGTATCTTTATATGCTTACACAGACAACAGACGAGAAAAATTTAGACAACTGAAAAAATGTCAGAACAATAGCTTTGATAAAAAAATGTCAGCACCGACCTTGACTATGGCGTAATTAACCCCTGCTATTACAAGAATGAAGCCAACACTGTCACATAAGTAAACAAGTTAGCACGTTTATTTAAAAAAAAAGAGAGAGAGAAGGGGCATAAAACTAGGATCGGTCGGTCGCCTACCAAGCACCATGTAGGTAGCATAGATAGATCAGGGACAATATAAGCCAGACCAACGAGGCCCCTCTGCCCTTCAAGCTACAGCCGTATCGCAGCCCGTTCGCCACGATCAGAAATGCAGCCATTACAACGGTGAGAATAGGTAAGTTCCCACGGAAGTTTCTCCATTGCGCGTCAGACGAGTCCTGCGACATCCACACGAGGAAATCATACCGGGTGGCTCTTGTTAATCCTTGAGGTGAACTGAAAGAGTGAAGGCGCGAATTTACACACGTTCAGACGGCCGGGGATTGATCCAGCTCTTAGGCCGTAGAGTTTCCCGGAGTAATCTGCGCGTCAAGAGAGAAGAATGCGATGTGATGGCGGGCAGCACTGAGATGGTGTCAACGGAAGAGTAGGCGGAGGGGGGTGGGAATGGCTGGTACCGCGGGCGAGGCGAAGCGACCTCTGGACCATGGCGCTGTAGAACACCACCGCGTAGGCGCACAGCGCGGCGAGCTCCAGCCGCTTCCACGGCACGCTGCTCATCTTGCTTGCACCGGGAGAAACCGGCGAACCGGGGACGGTCATAGAGGCGCGGGCGGCGAGGATCTACGGCGGAATGGGGCCGCGGGGCGGGACGGCGCGGTTGGCCGACCCTGATGGTCGCCGGCGGGGGAGATGCGGGGTTGTGCCTCGCCGTCGGATCTAAAAAACTTGGGACCAAAACCACCTCCCGTCAAGCCGCCATCGCTGAACTGAAGCTATAGAGGCGTATTCCCAGTCTCCGCTTTCAGGGCGGCAATACGCACTCTGCGGGCCTACGTTTTCAGTCCCACCTCTCGGCCCAACCCGCGGGCCACGTCAGTGGCGCGACCCCACGACGGCCACGCGTCCACCTCCTCATCCTCGCCCTCGTCCCGCGGAGCGCGCACGTACACGTCAGCGCACTCCCTCAACGCGCCGGGCCCACGCGCCAGGGAGAGCGGGACGAGACTGCGGGACCCGTATTTTGCAGAGACGCCCCTCCCCTTCTCCGCAATCCCAACCCGATCCCATCCCATTCACCACAGTCTAGTCCCCTCCCCCTCCCCTCCCCACTCCCCCCACCGTTCTTCCTTCGCCGGCCACTCCGCGAAATCGAATCCAGGTACTGCCTCTCCGGCCTCCCGCTTCGATTTCGCGCTCCGCCGACGCAATCGGACGAGCAGGATCCGCTCCGTGTTTTTTTAGATTTTTTTTACCCATCATCCCGTCGTAATTTCGAGCGGCGGAAGGTCCGGGGTTGAACAAAACCCTGCCTGCTTCGTGTTCCGTAATCACGCTGATATCCGAATTTTGTCCCTGAATTGATCCGCTCCATGGACGTTTGATGCAACAGCGAGCGCGAATCCTGCCAAAGCCGGTGTTGAGGAGCAGTTCGTGTGCCCTTTGGTGAGTGGGGCAATGGCGGCGGCAGGGAGACTGCGGGGACGGCGGCGGGCAAAGGAGGGGGAGCGCGAGCCCGAGCCGTTCACCATCGAGGAGGAGGTGTCCCACCTCACCCGGGTCCGGTCGGAGCCGTGCCCCGGCACCCGCGCCGCCATCCATGGCGCCAAGCGGAAGAGGGGCCTCTCGGCTTTCGAGATGGTGTCGTCGAGGGAGTCCGGCCGCTCCGGGGGCGGCGGGTTCTGTTCGGCCGACCGCGCCTACGCCACCGGGAAGCACCTCCCGTCGGAAGGGCCGTGGTGCGTCGAAGACATGGATAGCGAGGCCTATGTCTCGCAGTTCTCCAGCGATGGCTCCTTGCTCGTTGCCGGGTTTAGGGTAGGTGATTTTGCTTCCTCTTCTTCTTTAGATGACCCATATGGAAACCTGCGAACAGATAAGTTGTGCCGCAAGTGTGGCTAATATTTCTCTACATTCCTAAATTTGATGATAAGGGAAGCCGCATCAGAGTTTACGATGTCGATAAAGGGTGGAAGGTTCATAAGAACATAAGCTGCAGAAGTATGAGGTGGACGGTTTCAGATATTGCTCTCTCCCCTGACCAGCGATATCTTGTAAGTCTGTTTTGCTTCCATATTCTCTCCCTTGGGTTGGATCAACCATTATTTTTCTCGATAATTCTTGGACATAGATAAAATGAATAGTTAAAGATTGAAGCACTGATTGCATTACTTGGTTGTGGAAAACAGATCATTTATAGTACTGGCATTTGTCTGCACTTTTTTTCAAGAAAACGCGAAGCTTGCGTTTCAATGCGTCGATCATTTTTTACAAGCCTAAGACTAGGCCATTACATCCAACACTTATGGCAAGACTACAACTCTTAGAGTTTAGTTTGAACGCAACAGCCCATGTCCAATAGTTTTTTGTTAGGTCAATAGTTTTTTCCCTTAAGATATTTTTGTGGTGCATTTGGATTCAGACACAGACGTTCGGCTCTCGGGTGTGCAGCACACCGGTATCTGTACCAATGTTAATTGCATGGAGATGGTCGCATTAAATTAGGCATAAATTTGGCCAATTGCTATACATATTCAATACTTCGCTATGTACTTTGAAATAATGCTTTGAAGACATACTGTATCCAAAAATAAAAGTTAATCCCCTTTCTTTTGCGGGAATAAAAGTTAATCCCCTAAAACAAGGCTTTTGAAAAGCCACCACGATGTCAAACGATGTCTATTGCTTTTTAATAGCATTTACTCAATCGGTCATTTCAAGGTTTGCTACTTTACATTACCATTTTAAGTTGAAAGTTAAATCAAATTTATACACAACACTCACTTTTTATCTGGAATATTTTTCCTTGAGGTGTACTTTCTAGGTTTTTTTATGCAGTTGTTTGCTGACTAATCAAGTTGTATTCTGGTTATTTCATGCTCGTTTATATGCTTTCCTATTCATTTTTCACTCAAGTCGTTCGATCCTTCACAGGCCTATTCCAGTTTGTCGCCTATTGTTCACATTGTGAATGTGCAGAATGCTGGAAGGGAATCGGATGCTAATGTTACTGTATGCTCTACACTCTGAAACTATGACTGCATGCTCATGTGGTCATGCCGTACTTATAAAATGTAAGTGATGTGCACGTAATCCATGTTTTAAATTTTTTTCTTTTTCTGCAGGAAATTCACGATGGTTTGAAATTCTGTGATAACGATGAATACTCTTTCGGGATATTCTCTGTGAAATTTTCGAAAGATGGTAGAGAAGTAGTTGTTGGGAACAATGATTGTTCAATATATGTCTATGATCTTGGAGGAAATAAAGTGTCAGACCGTATCCGTGCTCATACGGTATGAAATAACTCGATTAGCCATATGCATCTTGGTTCAATCATTTCTCTGGCTGCTTTATTCTTTCTTTCATTCCATTCCATGTTGTCTCGGCTATCTCATTCCATACCATGTTTAAGATTCCTAAAAAAAATGTTTGTTATCCACACAAGAACAATTATTGCCTCAAAGGTCAAAGCGAATCACCATCACTTAAAATTCCTAAACAACATCATAAAAGGGTTGTGGTGTTGACGTGTTCTTTGGGTCGTGCCATCCTTGGCGATGTAAGGGTTGTGCCGTCTTCGGCGTTGCATCTCTTGTATTTTACCTGGCTACGTCCCAGCAATAATGAATAGTAGAGATAAGATGTATGTATGCGGAGGCGTCCTGTGGACCAATAACTCTATGAGAGCCTGTAGCGATGTTAGGCCGGCAGCCCCTTGCACTTGGACCGTCCATGGTACAGTATCACACAAATATAACCAATGGCCCGGAAACTGAGCTGGATTAGATTGATGGAGCAAACGAATAGCACATAGTAGGAGGAAGAAGAAGCTGTGAATCTGAGCACTGGAATTCATAGTGAATCTGGGCAATCGCCCGGAAAAGTGATAATCGAGTACTTGGAAGTTGTAACTACTCTATTTGTAGCTCGCCAGGCATTCAGTCAAGTACTGCTCCCTATCTTCAGTCAATGGCAGCCTGTTTTTACAAGTGTCTAGTCATTATTTTTGTATGTGATTTCAGATTAAAACGTAGCTCATATTAATTCAGAAGTATCTTCGGTCCTTTAGCGGTGATATTAGTATATGTTCGATTCCCCCGCAAAAAAAATCAGTATATCTTCGATTCATTTGGCGATTGGCATAGCAAAGTAGAAATAAAACAATGTGCACGTTACATGCAAATGAAAAATCCATTCCAAGATCAAGAGACATTTTCTTTGTTCTAGCAATGGTAAATATGCAGTTCATTTTTGATGTGTTAGCTGGACTGAAAGTTAAAAACATGTGTGCACTGTTTCCTTCGGAGAAAATTAGTATCCAGAATTGAAGCATGTTGGATACAAGCTGACGTATTAGGTCTGCTCCATGTGATTGTGTGAAATGTGCCAACAGAGTCGGATTACTCAAGAGGTCGATCAGGGGTTTGGGTAAGAGAATTGAAATACCAAGAGCCGGACATTAGAGACGGCCCTCGATTCGTTGGGTGAAGCATACGACCTCTACATCCTCTACTCCTAGGAGATTGGGTTTGGAATTTGGTACGGCAAGAGCAGGTTGAGCGTGGAGATGACAAAGTCGATGTGAGGACAAATTTTGTAGAGATGTCATGACATACCATAGAAACCATTACGGCATGCCAATTAGGCTATTAGTGGGTGTGAACAATTACTTTCAGCATGCGTTCAACTATTATATGTGCTCGTGCGTCTATAGAGAAGGTCTGCAAGGTGAGAAGAGATTTATCTTGTAGTGGTGATGTGTAGAATTTTCCATTAGCTCCGTTTGTGTAGAGAATTTTCGAAGGTTTTTTAAGCGCTAGGCGTTGAGCGAGCGTTGTGCCTCCGCTTAGTTCAATGACAGCATAAGCGGCACCTGGGTGCTCTTAAGCATTATGTACGGACGTCATATGGACAGGAACAAGGACACCCAAAATCAGTTTTCATAGCATGCAAGGCATGTATACCAAAAAGGGTTTCCCTGCCTTTATATTATAAAGCAACTATCACCAATTACAACCGAGAGACCGATACAAACACACACCCAAGGCAATATACAAAGGTGTCGGGCACCGACACACCACCCCACCGACCACCAAGCAAACTACAGATGAGCGACGAAGACCACTTCGGGCCGACGGAGACCTCCACCATGAGCAACCACAATAGGGAGGTGAGTTGGACAACAACGAAGCCAGGACTCAAAAGCGATGCCTCCCAGAAGGGTACGACCATGGATAGCCGCCACCGCTCAATCCCGAAGATCAGGTTTTCACCCGGAGCAAGATGACAGGAGAGGGAACGCCACGACGGAGCCTTCAAGAAGGATAAGGCGTCAAGGCTGCCGCTACTGTCGGCCAGTCAAAGGACTGAGCAAGTGGTGTACCCCGGCGCTCACCCCCTCTGTCGCACCCTAGCTCTGTCAACCACCCGCAACCACGCCACCCGCGTGGCCATGGTTGCCCGCCTGCACCTTAGATGCACGCTCCACCCCCAAACGCCGCGCCTCCCACCGCCAGAGCCGCCGCCCTGCAACCAGACAACCCCGAGACCACACAAAGTCCCTAGCTTTGGCCCACCCGGTAGCCCCCGACCGATGGAGCCACAGCAGACGCTCTGCCCCGAACATCGGCGGACCTGCGCCAACACGTCCGCGACCGAGGCCACCCATATGGGAGAAGGAGCGGACGCATCCGGACCGGCACACTCCTGTGCCAGCGACAGGTGATGTGACTGCATCGAGGCCACCCATCCCTCCTACCGAGCTCCCAGCCGAACACGAGGAAGGGGGGAGGAGGAGCGGACGCATCCGGACCGGCACACCCTTGTGCCGGCGACAGGTGACGCGACCGCATTGACGCCACCCATCCCTCCTCCCGAGCTCCCAGCCGGACACGAGGAAGGGGGGAGGAGGAGCGGACGCATCCGGACCGGCACACCCTTGTGCCGGCGACAGGTGACGCGACCGCATTGACGCCACCCATCCCTCCTCCCGAGCTCCCAGCCGGACACGAGGAAGGGGGGAGGAGGAGCGGACGCATCCGGACCGGCACACCCTTGTGCCGGCGACAGGTGACGCGACCGCATTGACGCCACCCATCCCTCCTCCCGAGCTCCCAGCCGGACACGAGGAAGGGGGGAGGAGGAGCGGACGCATCCGGACCGGCACACCCTTGTGCCGGCGACAGGTGACGCGACCGCATTGACGCCACCCATCCCTCCTCCCGAGCTCCCAGCCGGACACGAGGAAGGGGGGAGGAGGAGCGGACGCATCCGGACCGGCACACCCTTGTGCCGGCGACAGGTGACGCGACCGCATTGACGCCACCCATCCCTCCTCCCGAGCTCCCAGCCGGACACGAGGAAGGGGGGAGGAGGAGCGGACGCATCCGGACCGGCACACCCTTGTGCCGGCGACAGGTGACGCGACCGCATTGACGCCACCCATCCCTCCTCCCGAGCTCCCAGCCGGACACGAGGAAGGGGGGAGGAGGAGCGGACGCATCCGGACCGGCACACCCTTGTGCCGGCGACAGGTGACGCGACCGCATTGACGCCACCCATCCCTCCTCCCGAGCTCCCAGCCGGACACGAGGAAGGGGGGAGGAGGAGCGGACGCATCCGGACCGGCACACCCTTGTGCCGGCGACAGGTGACGCGACCGCATTGACGCCACCCATCCCTCCTCCCGAGCTCCCAGCCGGACACGAGGAAGGGGGGAGGAGGAGCGGACGCATCCGGACCGGCACACCCTTGTGCCGGCGACAGGTGACGCGACCGCATTGACGCCACCCATCCCTCCTCCCGAGCTCCCAGCCGGACACGAGGAAGGGGGGAGGAGGAGCGGACGCATCCGGACCGGCACACCCTTGTGCCGGCGACAGGTGACGCGACCGCATTGACGCCACCCATCCCTCCTCCCGAGCTCCCAGCCGGACACGAGGAAGGGGGGAGGAGGAGCGGACGCATCCGGACCGGCACACCCTTGTGCCGGCGACAGGTGACGCGACCGCATTGACGCCACCCATCCCTCCTCCCGAGCTCCCAGCCGGACACGAGGAAGGGGGGAGGAGGAGCGGACGCATCCGGACCGGCACACCCTTGTGCCGGCGACAGGTGACGCGACCGCATTGACGCCACCCATCCCTCCTCCCGAGCTCCCAGCCGGACACGAGGAAGGGGGGAGGAGGAGCGGACGCATCCGGACCGGCACACCCTTGTGCCGGCGACAGGTGACGCGACCGCATTGACGCCACCCATCCCTCCTCCCGAGCTCCCAGCCGGACACGAGGAAGGGGGGAGGAGGAGCGGACGCATCCGGACCGGCACACCCTTGTGCCGGCGACAGGTGACGCGACCGCATTGACGCCACCCATCCCTCCTCCCGAGCTCCCAGCCGGACACGAGGAAGGGGGGAGGAGGAGCGGACGCATCCGGACCGGCACACCCTTGTGCCGGCGACAGGTGACGCGACCGCATTGACGCCACCCATCCCTCCTCCCGAGCTCCCAGCCGGACACGAGGAAGGGGGGAGGAGGAGCGGACGCATCCGGACCGGCACACCCTTGTGCCGGCGACAGGTGACGCGACCGCATTGACGCCACCCATCCCTCCTCCCGAGCTCCCAGCCGGACACGAGGAAGGGGGGAGGAGGAGCGGACGCATCCGGACCGGCACACCCTTGTGCCGGCGACAGGTGACGCGACCGCATTGACGCCACCCATCCCTCCTCCCGAGCTCCCAGCCGGACACGAGGAAGGGGGGAGGAGGAGCGGACGCATCCGGACCGGCACACCCTTGTGCCGGCGACAGGTGACGCGACCGCATTGACGCCACCCATCCCTCCTCCCGAGCTCCCAGCCGGACACGAGGAAGGGGGGAGGAGGAGCGGACGCATCCGGACCGGCACCCTCCTGTGCCAGCGACAGGTGATGTGACTGCATCGAGGCCCCCCATCCCTCCTACCGAGCTCCCCATGGAACACCCCTCCGTGTCGCCCTACCATGGCAGCCGGCACACATCCCGGCGAGGCCACCAGCAATTGCATGCCCACCGACGAGGGATACCAAATTGCCCTGCAGCCGCATCCAAAGTAGCCCCCTAGGGAGGCCCTCCCGCGCCGAGCGCCGCCGTCCAGCCGCAAGGGCCCGACTGGACGAGTGTTGCCCAACTCCACTGCTGCCGCACGCGCCCCCTCACCATCGCGCCACGGTGAGAGAGGCCGCCCACGGCCTAGGTCTCCCACGGCCCAGGCCGCCCGCAACCCGCAGCGTGAGAGGCGGATCCGGACGCGCCGCCACGAAGCCGCCGCCGCCGTCACCACCAACATGCTGCCTGTCGCACCGCTACCGCGCCCGGCATCTAGCGCCGCATCTCGGCCCGCGTTGCACCCCCTGCGCGCGGAGACGAAGGAGTCCCGCCGTCGCCGGCGACGCCCGGGCTTCGCCCGCGCACGCCCCTGGTGACGGCAAGAAAGTGGAGAAGAGGGGAGGGGAGGCGGCGGCGCTAGGGTAAGCCTCCTAGACGCTCACGGGAGGAGGCGAGGAAGCGGGTTTCCAAGTGCTCGCAAGGCATGTATATATAAGCCTAAAATAGCAAGCATGTTGGGGAAGGAGACATGAGGAGGAGCTGAGGTCGGGGAGGGGGAAGAAAGCTGGCAGCAGCGAGGTCGGGGAAGAGAAGCCACCAGGCTCCAGCCTAGATGAGGAGGAGCTCGAGATAAGGGAGGAGGAGGGAGGACTAGCAGCAAGGTCAGGAAAACTCGAGGTAGAGCAGCGCTAGGTCGGGGAAGAAAGCCCCAGATCTGGCGGCACAAGGTCGCGTTGCTCTCCTATGTCTCTCTCACCCTGCTTTCCTTTGTCTAACCCTAGGCGTCCGAGCGTTTTTTTCAGCGCTTACCCCAAAAGCGAAGCGGTAGGCCTCCCCTCAGCGCTTAAGCGCGCCTAGGCGTACACTCAATTTTTCACTGGAATTTTCCATCTGTGCAGTCTCATACAATGATAGCAATTCAATTTGTGAGCTTCCAAAATCTGAATCGGTTGGAGGGGAACATTTAACTCAAGCAATTTCAGTTTTCAGTATTGCCGAACTGCTAGCTTGGCTCCTGCTAGAAGTCCGTCCAGAAAGTCTAGCATGTCAGACCAGGATGTAAAATTCCATCTGCGCCGTTTCCATGAATAGCCATTGTCACATTTAAGTAGGATGCCAGCCAGGTGTGGGCCACGAACGACTGGAAATGACTATAAAAGCTGGCTATACATGCAGAAATACACAGTGCGTTGCAAATCCCAAGAGGACTGCATGGTCCAGATTTCATGTGCAAGTGTGCTCGGGACGGGAGCCAAAGCGGATTTCCGTATATCTCAATCCTTTCATCATAAAAGTGTACTATGTTGTACCTTGAGATTTTCCGTACTTTCTTTTGGGAAGTTGGAAGTAGTCACACGGTTTCATTGAATGTGAGTCTGCCATCTTGAATACTGATGAAATGCTTTGGAGGAAACATAAGAAACAAAATGAAATAGCACTGTTTGCAACATAGTTTTCATTTTTCCATCACAGTATATCATGATGGGTATGTATTCCAGGTTTGAGGTATTCTAGGTTTATGGGAGTATCGTGACTAACCACTGGATCATCAGTTCATTGCATTAATGCATAATCATGTATTACATTTTACATAAGAGGACTTTATGTAAAATTAGAATCACATGGATGTAGATGATGTACTGATGGTGTCAAAGCTAGAACCATCCTCGCTTGAGCAGTACAAGATTCATATGATTGTTGGATGCCCTGGAGTAAATTAGTAATACTTCGTTTTTCACAATCTCATTTTCTTCTCCATTGGTTCTGCAAGTCTGATGTCAACACAGTCACCTTTGCTGATGAAAGTGGCAATTTATTGTACTCTGGAAGTGATGATAATCTCTGTAAGGTCAGTATTCTTGTTAATTTCTCTAGATTGCTGTTTTACTAAACTTCCTTCTTTTTATTTTGCTTCAATATGACTATCTAGTAATTATATTCTAGTTTATTCGGTGGTGAACAGAACTAAAATACACTTTGTGTATAATAAATGTAGTTGCCTAGCTGGACTTGAAGAGTAATTAATAAAGCATAAGTTTATGCTTCCGATGGCTTTAAAAGAGCAGAATGTGCCTGTTATTGTTTAGATTCTGCTACAAAAGTAAACAATTGAGTGCCTGTTGGAAGTTGATCAACCTTTTATATATGCTCCACCCTTTTATCCCTTCTTGCATTAGCCTAACGATACTTCATAACCCTTAGGTCTGGGATAGGCGTTGCCTTGTAAGAGAGAAACCAGCAGGTGTTTTGACAGGTCACTTAGATGGGATTACATGTATTGATAGCCGTGGTGATGGGCGTTATCTAATCTCCAACTGCAAGGATCAGACTATCAAACTTTGGGACATCAGAAAGATGTCCGCCACCGTAAAAGGGTGATGCTTTTGTTTTACATATGTACATAACGTTAACAATGTTCTAGTCCAATTCGACCATGACAACTCCCAATTTTGTGTATTTCTCAATTTTCTACCTTTTTCACAGACGACAACCAAGATTGTATGACTGGGACTACAGATGGATGTCGTTCCCGTCAGACGCTAGATATTATAAGCATCCAAATGATCTATCTCTGGCAACATACAGGGGTCATTCAGTTCTGCGGACACTTATCCGCTGCTACTTCTCTCCAATGCACAGGTTAGGAGTGAATTAGGGATTATGCTTTGTCACATTCAAATTTGGATTTGCTTTTTAACTAATTTAGCATGGCTTTTGTTATTGCTGGAAAGGTTATTAGCACTTTAATCTGGATTGTTGGGTTTACCCTATGATCCTACCGGGTCTTGTGGTATGGAGTATTTGGTGTGATCTGATCAGATTGGGCCTGTGATCCAGAAAGCGACTCTTGGCATTGTGATGGAGTGGTGGGGGCACTACTCCAGCCACCATGGTTCAAATCTTGGGTGGGCTTCAGTAGAAACTTTGTGAAAATTGTGGATTTGTTCTTGGTCTCCATCAGATTCAGGCGTATGTTAAGGTGGCGCACTCCCATGCGTCTGTTTGTCTGTGGAACAAAAGAGAAAAAGGGATTGGGCTTGCGATCCAGATCTGGGAGGCAGGGCCACTAAAATTAAGATTCAGTTGTGGTCCTATCAGATTGCATTTTTAAAAGCAAATCATGTCTGGTTGCTTGAAAAACGAATATACACGATAAGTTGAGTTCGGGATGTTTGATTTATTTGGTACTTCCCGCTCCGTACGTAAATGTCTAAAGAAACACTAGAGTGTCTCTTGCTGTTGTTGGTTGCTCCTCTTCATCAATTAAGTTGGCATTGCATTGCACTCCGGCCACGACTGGCGGTATGAGGCCAACAAAGCATGTCTGGTAGTCAGGACTTCTGGTACATGGATCTTGCAAGTATTAAGTATTGACCTGTAGGCTGCACAACAAGAGATCGCCATGTGAAAAAGCTGGTGGACCATGGACAAAGTAACCTAATTCAATTGTTTCTAGGTTCCCAACAACATTGGTTGCTATAGTTTGTACCCACTTGAAATCAAACTTGTGATGATGCCACATTATTAGCCACAGTGCATCTAAATTAGCATTTTCAACAGACATTTAGATCATGTGTAACTAGTAACCACGCAAGTGACCTCATTGTTTTCTTTTTTACTTCTTGTGTTATCTTTTGCAGCACCTCATTGTTTTCTTTTTAATTCTTGTGTTATCTTTTGCAGCACGGGCCAGAGGTACATATACACTGGATCAAGTGATGATTCAGTGCATATTTACGATGTGGTATGTAAATCCAATCTTCCCACATTTTCCAAATTATAGCATGCCTACTTCACTGTTTGCAGATTGTTGTTATCCACTACAAACCTGCTGCTCGTGCAGGTAACAGGGGCGACCGTCAAGAAGCTCTCGTGGCACGGTTCGATCATCAGAGACTGCACCTGGCATCCTTACCGTCCAACGCTCGTAAGCTCTTCCTGGGACGGCTATCTGGCCCGGTGGGAGGCATCAGGCAACAACGAGGACCCCTCGGTGCTCACGTGCGACGAGCAGAGGACTAGCCCTTACGACCAGACATACGGGCTCTCTTTTGCCCTGTAGTAAGTTGCAGAGGACCTGGCGCAGTAAGCAGAGCCGGAGCGAGCTCGTGATGCACCCGGTGTTGGGTCGTGGCAGTTTATGATTGATGTGCTTATATGGCAATATAAGCACAAGCAGTCATGCATTGTATATCTGAGGCAACTTGTGCTCCTCTTGCTGTCACTGATAGAAAATAGTGATGTAAACAAAGATGTAGCCGTTGCTTTTGTAAATTTGTTTGCAGTTGATCAGGTGGTGTCAGTGACAAAGTCATATGTAACTATACAAGTTTTTTTGTTGTTGTTGAGAGAATTGTAACTATGTAAGTTAATAATGCATGTGCATTCTGTTGCCATACAGAAGTAAATAACGCTGGTGATACAACAACTTGACCTGTGGGTGTGGTTTCATCCTCAAAATATTGTCCCTGCTCTTCCAGTTACATTGATGTGTTCGAGGTCTGTGAGTTGTGAACATTGGTGGTTGGCAGGCAGGCGATGGCGTCAGGCTCACCTGATTGATGCCGACGATCACGCGGGTGATGAAGAGCAAACAGTGGTGTCGTGCCAGCGATTGTGCGGGTGACCGTGGAGGGCAAGCATTGCTCTGCTCTCAACTATGGTGAGAGCTCCACCCTCCCACAATAGGTAGGGGTTTAGTGCCTTAATCAGTCATGACCGTTGGGTTTGTGGTTGATTTGGTGGTTGTATGCGACCATAATGATGTTTAGGCTGGCAATTTGGTGGTTCTTACTTCTTTTGTGTTACATGTTGCCAATTTAGGGCTAGTTGTGCATTCATGTGCAACTACCAATTTGGTAAAGTTGCAAAACATAATACTTAGCGAGGTGAAAGTGTAGGAATTTTTAGATGTACTGCGCGTGCATGCAATGATTCGCCGAGGGTGGCATCATGCAATTATTCACGCAAAATACTGTCTTAGGGTAACGGGCAAAGAGTATTGATTTGATGATGTTTAATAGGATAGGAACCTATTGCCAATAACTTCCTCTGACTTCTATTAACTTTCATTGAAAAAATTGCACAAATATGATAACAAATGCATCATTTCTTTGCAGCATCACCAAAAGAGTTGCAATTACCCAGTCATTGCATATCATTTCACTTCCACTTCACTAACCTAATCAAAGCATCCTAATCCAAACAAGGACTCTCACAATGGCATTCAACCTATGTGGTAGCACATCATGGCCACTAGCAGCAGCTACAATTGCATCTTTCACCTCTTAACTCCTCTCTGTTCTTTTGTCCTGCTGATGAAACGTAGCAAAGATTACTAGCTACCACCCCACCGTGACCATCAATTCCTTTAGCTCCCACTGTCTGCCAACTGCATTTGCGCACTGCTACCACCATGGCCAGCATTGTTGGAGCTATCAATGATGCCATACTGAATTGTCGGTAGAATGGGAGTAGGATCAATCATGGTGTAGACCTTCACCACCCTTCACTTGCAACAGGGGCACTTTATAGATTAATGCTCTAGTAAATTTGTCTAAATATTCGAACCAATAATTCAACCCCCCCCCCCCCCCCCAAAACACCACCAAACCCCCCACCACCAC
>NW_024114930.1:0-14316 GCF_003073215.2 Triticum urartu | reverse complement strand
AAGAGCGTGTTGTAAGCCACGGAGGAGATGTGGACGGTGTGCGACGCGGGGTCGCGCGGGTAGAAGTCGTCGGAGGCGCGCACGACGGCGGTCTGCTTGGCGCTGTAGAGCATGTCGGTGTTGTGGCACATGCATGAGATACAACCATTATCCGGGAAGTTGCGGGCGACGGAGGCCTCGAGCGCGCGGTGGTAGGCGCGGGTGAGCGCGACGCGGCCGCCGTGCCCGGCACCGAGGGTCTCCACGATGTTCTGCACGTCCACCTTGACGCCGTCGACGCCGCAGGCGGCCAGGTAGGCGTGGAGCTCGTCGTAGAAGTTGTAGACCTTGCGCGGGTGCACGAGGCCGAGGCCGAGCACGGAGAGCGAGTCCATGACGATGTCCGGCTGGTTGCCGGTGACGCCCGGCGACTGCACCGGGTAGGCCAGCGCGGACTCGTAGTGCTCCATCCCGGCCGCCGACGGCTTGACGCCGCCCCAGTAGCCGGCCATGGCGTGCCAGACGTAGACGCTCTTGACGCCGTGCCCCTTCTTGGTCTCCTCCACCAGCCGCTTCAGCCCCGGGGTGTCGTCCTGGTCATGCTCGCTCTGGAACTTGGTGTTCTCCTTGATGCCGGTGAGCCTGCTCGCGAACTGCGCCCCTTCCTGGACGGCGACGCCGGGGTCCTCCTTGTTCTCGCTGCCGATCTGCTGCCAGCCGTCGTCGATGATGAGGAACCGCGGTGGCACGCCGCCCTCCGCCAGGCTGCGGAGGCCCTGCTTGACACCGTCGGCCGTCACGTCCGTGTAGAAGGCGTCCCACGTGCACCACCCGAACCAGTCCACAAACGACGGCAGCTGCATAGGCCAATCCCCAAGCACACAAACCAATCAGATACAAGCGGTGGACTCAGAGCATCTAAAACCGCATACATCAAATTCGGTCCTCAAAAGTCCACGGACGCGTCCAAATCAATCTGGTTGAACATGATAGAAATTGTACGGACCTTTTTCTTCTCCCTGTGGTGGAATGTCTGCATGTGCTTCTCAACGGCCCTGCATTCCAGATAAGGAACATTTTAACGTGTCAGTTTAGATTTTGATTTGAGTCAGAGACGGAGGAAGAAGAGGAGGACGTATGTACTTGACGGCCTGGGTGATGGTGTCGAAGGGGTTGGTGCCGGCGTGGATGTACAAACTGTTCATGCCCTGCTCCGTCTGCACCGCTTTGTCCCCTGCTCTCACCCACACACACAACTGAATTCAGCAACGGCCCCAGTGCAAACACAACCACACATCAACTAATCTGGTGACAAAAAAGAGCTCCTGATCATTACCGCTCTCGATGCAGATCTGGAGCTGGTCTTGGTCGTTGCCCTGGAGCACCGTGCGGAACTGCCCCTCCAGCAGCGGCAGCATCACCAGGTACACCGGCTCGCTGTCGCCGTCGTCGTTGCCGGCGGCGGCAGGGACCTCGATGAGGATGAATTGGGTCTCCAGCGGGACGTCGCGGCCGGAGGTGCCCATCCGCTGCGTCATCCACCACAGCTTGAACCGGAACAGGCACATGAACCGGCAATCGCTGCAGCATCAACAATTTTTCCAGCGAAATGTAAATTAACCTCAGTCGAAAAGCTATGCCAAAAATAAACTGCTGTAACAAAATTCATAAAAAAAAACTGGAGTATGGTTTTTTTAGAAGAAATGAACTAATGAAAACTGGAACTGCTCAGAAATCAACTTCCTAAAATTTGACAGAAATCCTCAAAAAACAATTGATAGGAGAAAAAAAAGGTCAGAAATCCATGGTGCATTCCAGAGTTTGCCCAGGTGTTCATCCACCTTCCCCGCATTTATCCACCACTATCTCTTTTCCTCAACAGACACGGACAAAGAATACTGACCGGAGAGTCCCGAAGGTGAAGACGTGGTGGCTCTTGGCCTCGCCGGCCGTGGCACCCACGAAGGCCCCGTCGACGAGCCCGGCCCCGGCAGCATGCGCTGCGGTGATGTTGTCCGGCACGCCGGAGAGCACCGTCCGGCCGCGGACCTCCAGCCTCCCGTCGCTCACCGTGATTTGCGGTGTCACCGTCATCTCGGATAACCAAATTCAAAGGACCGCCCCTTCTGCAGCACAAGAACAGCAAGCTGAGACGGCCGGCGTCAGCATCCAGCAAACGACCAAAGCAAAATTCAGACGAATCATTCACAGATAGAGATGCTGACCAATCAAGGAGAACGCGTACCTTGCTTCGATAGATACCGGACGATGGTATATGATAAGAGTGATAGAGAGAGCTTTGCGTGCGGGTAATTGAAACTAGTAGCACTAATCTAATGATATGATAAGATGGTGCGGTGCCCTCGCCGGAGAGGGAGATGAAGGGAGGGAGGGAGGCGATGGGGAGAGGAGGGGTTTATATAGTCGGTCGGGAGGAGGGCGAGACGTGCGTGGCCGGCGACACGACATCCACACGCGGCCCATTCCCATTCGGGGAAGAAGCCCAGTCGCTGGAGAATTCACATGTTTCTTCGACTCTGTACGCCTAAAATTACGCCTTTTCCGGTGAGGTCTCCGTTTCTTTGTGTGGAAGATTGCACGGTATGGTCCAGCTGCTACGATATCGTGGACGATCTGACGTGTCCCAGTTCGATGTATATCTTTCTTGGAAGAAAGTTAATTGTGTAAACTATGCTACGCCTGGGTTGTTGCTTGTGTGTTTCCTGTTGCCGGCCGAGCGGAACAAATGACACGGACGGTCTTGGTCTCGGAACATTATCCCTCTCTTGGCTCCCGACGTCCATATCTTTTTTTTGGTGCTGCTCAAGCATTTCAATTTTCGTGTTCCAGATTTTCCACTGAAGATTGGCCCAATCATTCGAGGGCGGATGACGCCTCAAGAAAATTATCTAGAAATATTTACATCTTTCCCCCGAAAAGAGAATGTTTATGTTTATAGTTTTGAAAAATCGGATCATTTGTATATTTTGTTGAAAGCATATATCTATTTTTATTCCTTGTTTGTGTGCCCTCCTAACATTTTACGGTAGATATGTCTACAGCATGTGTTTTTACAGATTAAAAACCATACGATGATCAGAGTGCATGGTACTCCCTCCGTTCCAAATTACTTGTCACATGTATGGATGTATCTAGATGTATTTTAATTCTAGATATATCCATTTTTCCGACGAGTAATTTGAAACGGAGGAAGTGCATAGTTAGCATCTTTGTCGGTGAGTAGGGATCCTCACTCGAAGAGAGGCGGCACAAGGGCATATAAACCTTATTACCGGCCTAGGCGTCTAAGGGCTTTCGTGTTCCGCACCACACTCCATCACAATAGACTCTCGTAAGGGGTAAGGGCTAGGGGACCTACTTTAGGGATTTTATGGTTGCTGGGAGATTTGCACCTCATTACTGCATGATCACTTGGTTATATCATATCTTTTGAAGATCGGTATTGAACTATCAACCTAGGGTCGGTTACATAAGGGCGGCACAAGCTCCCTCATGGGGGCAGAAGATACTTGGGAGATTATTCCCACACCCTAGCTCAGTAGATACGAAAATGCCATTGTAATCCTCTATATTCAACAATAAAGATAGATAGGCAAGAGCTCTTACCCATACAGGGGCTTGGACCTAGGTAAAGCCACCGCATCACCATCGATCAATCATCGCCTAAGAGAGTGCTTCGAGCACCACCCCTCTCTCCGCATTGTTTCACGACAAGCATTAAAATCAAAAGATCAACAAATCATTATTTTTTTGATAATTATTGAGTTTGTATTTATACACGTCATTTCATGAGGGTTCAAAGATCTTTTATTCGCATGTTTCATGACAAACATCAAATCGTAAGATCAACAAAATATTGTTTTTTGACAGTTATTGAGTTTGTATTTATACTAGTAAATGCGCACGTGCAATGCACGTTAAATATTTAGGCAATATATTAATTGCACATGGATTTTAGGTCTGCTATTATTTGTGTGTTAATCTTGTGATTAGTGTAATATTTGGTATGATATTAATTGCACGTTAAACACGTTTAACGCTCGCCATTGGAGCAGTCTAGGTCGTTGGATTAACTTAGTTCGATGACTGAGATCATTTGGATCTGCCCCTTTGGGTCTTTTTATATTGGTATAGATAAGTCATTTCATGAGGGTTCAAAGATTTTTTATTCGCATGTCTCACTCCAAGAAAAGATAATTTCGCCGAGATCACAAAATAACCAAAATATTTAATCTTTCAACAAATTCACCTATACCAATATAAAAAGACTCAAAGGGGCAGATCCAATTAATCTCAACCATCAAATCATGTCAATCCAACGACTTAGACTGCTTTAATGTCGAGCGCTCAACACATTTAGCGTGCAGTTAATTTCATGCCAAATATAGTGCTAATCATATAATAACACGCAAATAATATCTTACTTAATATCCGGATACACTTAATATACTTCCAAATTAACGTGCATTGCACGTACATATTGACTAGTAGAGGAAAAGGAACATCAAGAAACAACGACAAGTCTAGTGGAATATGTGATTGGAAAAAACGGCCAAAACGACAAAATGAGACGCTTCTCTTCAATGAAAATGAAATCTCTCAAAAAAGTTGTGAAAGCAACTGTGACATTTTGGTAAATATCATAACAATTCAATAAAATATTACCAAAGAACAAAAGCATGTGGTAAAACCTACAATGGGTTTTCTCACGTACTACAAAATGGTGTTTTTTCCTAAAAAAGATGCAGACGCTTTACCACTCCGAAATCAAAATAATTGCTAGATTTTTTTTCTTCTATAAATGAGTTGTACCCATGTATTAATCAAACATCAGCATTATAAGAAATATCCAAAAGGAAATGGAAATATAATTGACTCCTCAGGTTATCCTTCATCTGGTACATGCCGAGGATGCGCTGAAGTTTGCTGCCGCTGGAGTTTTGCGCCATCACTGGAACAATAAACGTGTATCCACACAGGCAGCCGGTAAATCACTGATCTCTGCTGTGAAGTCTCGACTACATTGATCCCGAAGGATCGACGACCCAAAAACGAAGACGAAGCAAAGCCCCATTACCCCAACGACCCCCCCCCCCCCCTGCCGCCACACGCATCAATGTGTTGGGCACTGAGGGAAAGGAAAAAATGTTCACCCGATCTCGTCGGCAGATCCAGGGTGCACGCACCACTGAAGCCGGAGGAGAAGCGATGGGCATCAGTGATATATATGTTCATGTGATCTCACAGTGGGTTCCAGCATCTCACGTGTCATCAGAGCAGTATAAGAAGCCGATGAATGACTTTTTGAGAAGCAAATTTGACCATATGTTTTATTTGCATAAAAAATCACTAAGGAATGACTTCCGCGGTATTCTCAGTGAGAAAAAAAAAATCAACACTATATACACGCTTGTATTCACATTTTCTATCCTCAAAATTTTATGTTCTCGCCTTGAAGTCGTCAGGAGTTTTTTCTTAGCAAAACTTTTAATACAAGTACAACCGAAGGTCAAGTTTATTTCTGATTTTTTTCACCTTTTCTTGATTTAAATTTTTTCATATAGGATGTAAGGGCATGTTCAACTCAGGCCCCCTAAATCGGACACCGTATCCGTCCATGAACCGGTGGAGACCAGTCTGCCAACGATGGTGCGAGAGAGAGCCATCGAACGCTTATTCACTAATAATCCTTATTTGTCCGTTGGGAGGAAAGAGAGAGAAAGAGAGAGGGAGATCATGCATGTTGTTGCTTTTGGTTGGATATGTGCGATTGAGAGGAGAGAGAAAGAGAGGATGACCACGTGATTGCTTTTCATTGATGATGTCAGAATGCTCCCAAACTTGCCACAAATTTGCTTCCAATATACCAGATTTCGGACTGGTCGGTAGACACTTTAAGGACTCGGTTGGGTGGCAAAAGTGGTCCGGACATACACGGGAAATTTGAAGGTACACCTTGAAGATGCCCTGGCTACACATGAGAGACAAAGGGTATTTCCCCAAAATAATGTTTTTTTTTTGCCTAGAACAAGTAGTACAATAGAATAGAATGATTTTTGTCTATAAGAGACGTCACATCAGATTTTTGCCTAGTTGAAGAGAAAAAAAAAGAAAGAAGAGAAGCAAAATGAAAGATGACAGCCGGCTGTAGCACATACTCCAACACACTTTGTGGGAGAAAAAGATAAACCACGACTAAGTATTTATATTAATGAGCTATCAGGTTTGCTATATATAACGCGATCATTTCATATGGTCGGCTGTTGGTTACTGACCATGCTGTTAGCCTGTTACCCGCACTCTCTCACACCAACGGAGCCGACAGAAGAAGAGGAAGGCGACGATGAACCGGTGGAGAAGATGCATGTGGCGGCAGGAGCAACCTAATCGGCCTAGGTAGGCGGCGGCTGCGCAGGCTACGCTTTAACCGGCTGTCCATGTCCACCAGACCAGTAATTTGTACGTACTCCGATCGGGGACATTGTTTGGCTGCGCAAGTGGCTACGGGATGAGTGTCCAGATTCCACGGATGAACAACGGACTCTTGCGTTGGAAGGCATGCACACAAGCGAACAGTAGGTCGCTCTTGCATTTCCGAGGCTCATAGGCGCCGGTGTTGACTGATTGAACGCTGTTGTGTTTTTATCTGCGCATGTACGTAGTCCGTAGAGGCTATGGAACGATCGACCAATCCGATTAGTGACATATAAAACGCATGCGTTTTTATACTATGTTGTTGGCCGACGAGGGATGGTGAGAAAAGTGTACTACTTTCTTCGTCTTATAATATAAGAGTGTTTCTCACACTATAAAGTTAGACAGAGGGAGTACATAATATCATGTACTTTTTAACTATCAATGTATTTGTTGCTAGAGATACGACAAGCAAATCAACTCTACGAAGAACAAAGAACAAGCAGGGGACACAAGATTTTAACGTGAAAAACCCTTCCAACAGGAAGGGGAATAACTACGGGTGCTAGCTTGTTAGGGTACCAGATCGATCTATTATACTCTCAACAATTCAACTCAGTTTATACATCGATGATGTTCTGGTGGTGGAAAGGAAGGGAAGGGAAGTAGGTGAGGAAGAGAGAGCCGCCGTCCTTTGCCTGATCCTCCTGGATACCGATCCAATCGGTGCTTCCAGATTAAGTACTGGTGGCGACGCGTCAACGGGTCCAGTTGGGCCTGACGAATCTTCTGTTGGGCTGGACTATCCTCTTGGGCCTGCTGGATATCCTTCTTGCCACGTAGCCGTCTTGGGCCGGGTTCGCTGCCATGGTGGTACTCTGTTCTCCAGTCGTCATGGCAGCGGCTCCCTTGCTCTGCTTGCTCGTCACGGCGCTGACATCCCCCCCTTCTTGAGTTGTGGCTTGTCCCCAAGCCAGCAGTGCAGGGTAGCGTTCGCGCGTGGCCTTGGCGTCCTCCCAGGTGGCGTCCATGATCGACGGGTCGGACCAGCGCACGAGTAGTTGTTCTCGTCGGCCTTGTGGGGTTTGGCGCCATCTTGTGTCGATGATCTCCGCCGGCTTCAATGGATCATCGTTGGGTACTGGCAGCGCCGTCTCGACCTGGGTGGTGGGGGAGAGAGCTCGGCGAAGTTGAGACACATGGAAGACGGGGTGGACCTTGGCGCCGGCAGGAAGCTCAAGCTCGTAGGCGACGGGGTTGATGACGCGGATGATCTTGTAGGGGCCGTAGTAGCGGAAGGAGAGCTTGTAGTTCGAGCGACGTACCACTGTCATTTGGACGTAAGGTTGTAGCTTGACGAAGACAGAGTCGCCCACCTGGAATGATCGTTCGATGCGCTTCTTGTCCGCCTGGGCCTTCATGATATTGCGAGCACGGTGGAGGTGCTCCGAGATGACCTGTTGCATGTGCTTTCGTTCTTCTAGCCAGTCTTGGAGTTGCGGAATCCTGCAAGTGGAAGCAGCTTCGATTCCCCAATGGCGAGGTTCATGACCGTAGAGCGCGACGAAGGGTGACGTGTTCAATGCCGAATGGAAACTGGAGTTGTACCAGAACTCTGCAAGGGCCAAGTACTGATGCCACTTGCGCGGGTTGGCGTGGGTGAAGCACCTGAGGTAAATCTCCAAGCACTGGTTAACATGCTCCGTTTGACCGTCAGTTTGTGGATGGTACGGCGTGCTCATGTTCAGCTCGGTGCCAATTGTCTTGATCAGCTCGCGCCAGAAATTGCTGGTGAATACTGGATCTCTGTCTGATACGATAGCTTCAGGCAGTCCGTGCAGTTTGTACACGTTCTCCAGGTAAGAGTGAGCAACTTTTGCAGCCGTGAACGGGTGACCGAGGGGCAAGAAGTGCGCGTAGCGCGTGAATTTATCCACTACGACAAGGATGCAGTTGAACTTGCCTGACAACGGCAGTCTGTCGATGAAATCCATGGTCACCACCTTCCATGCGTCGTCTGGAATCGGGAGTGGTTCTAGCAATCCAGGGTAGCGCACACGTTCTGGTTTGGCCTGCTGACAGATTGAACAGGACTGCACATACTGTCTGGTGTGCTCTTTCATCTTGGGCCAGGCGGAGAGGTGGCGGAGACGGCGGTAGGTAACAGGCACGCCGGAATGGCCGCCCACAGTACTGTCATGGAAGGCCTGGAGCATGCGTTGCTGGAGTGTGGGGGAGCCACCCAACCAGAGCCTATCTTTGAAATACAGCAGGCCATCGCGCATGGAGAAGCGCTGTTTGGGGTCCGGTCGTCGCGCGAGATCACTGATGATCTTCTGAACTTGTGGGTTGTTCTCATAGCTTGCTACGATATCGTCTAGCCATACAGGCTTGTAGACTGAAATTGTTGTCGCTGTTTCGTCAGGAGCTCTTCGCAACAGTGCATCAGCGGCTGAGTTCGTTGTGCCTGGGCGATAGCAAATTTTGTAGCGCAGACCAAGAAGCTTAGTAAATGCCTTCTGCTGCCATGGTGTAGAGAGATGTTGGTCGTCGAGGTGGACTAGGCTTCGCTGATCTGTCCGGATGATAAACTCTTCATTCTGCAGATAGGGACGCCATTGCTCGATAGCCATAAGAATCGCCATGCATTCCTTCTCGTAAGTGGATAGCCCTCTGTTTCTGGGACCGAGAGGCTTGCTCATATATGCTATGGGGTGACCCTCTTGTTGAAGAACTGCACCCACTCCGTAGGCGCAAGCATCTGTATCGACGGTGAAAGTTTTCTTGAAATCTGGCAACTGCAGGACAGGTGCTGTGATCAATTTCTGCTTCAGAACATCGAAGGCTTGCTGTGTATCACTGGTCCACACGAACTGATGATTTTTCTTGAGCAGATTGAAGAGCGGTCGTGCTATGATCCCAAAGTGCTGGACGAATTTCCTGTAGTACCCTGCCAGTCCTAGGAACCCGCGCACCTCCTTGGCGCAAGTGGGCGTTGGCCAATTCTCAATTGTCTGAATTTTGCTGGGGTCAGTGGAAACGCCCTGCTCGTTGATGACATGTCCAAGGTAAGATATCTGTTGCTGTGCAAACGAGCACTTGGATTGCTTCACTTGCCAATGATCTGCCCGAAGCAATTTCAACACTTGCCTGATGTGCTGAATGTGCTCTTTTAGTGTCTTGCTGAAGATGAGAATGTCGTCGAAGAACGAGATCGCATAGACACGGTTTACAGGGCGGAGAGTGGTGGTAATGGCGCTGTTGAATGTAGCCGGTCCTCCGGTGACCCCGAATGGCATAACGCGGTATTCCCAATGGCCGGAATGGGTCTGGAATGCCGTTTTGTACTCTTCACCTTCCGCCATTCTGATTTGATGGAATCCTGCGCGCAGATCTAATTTGGAGAACCACTTGGCGCCCGCAAGCTCGTCCAGCAGCTCGTCTATGAGGGGAATTGGGTACTTGCTGGCCACCGTCATGGAATTGAGTCGTCGATAATCAACGCAGAGACGCCACGTTCCGTCCTTCTTTTTGACAAGCAGTGCTGGCGAAGAGAACGGACTGGAGCTTTTTTGAATAATGCCGGCATCGAGTAGCTCTTGCACCTGCCGCTCGATTTCTGTCTTGAGTTCCGGCTTATATCTGTACGGCCGCAGGTTAACTGGTTGTGCTCCTGCCATCAATGGAATTCTATGGTCACAGTCGTGTCTCGGAGGCAGGCATCGTGGATCTTCAAACACATCAGTGAACTGTTCCAGTAAACGCAGAACTTCAGTTGGTATTGGGGTGTCAGGTTTGCTGCTTCCATCCAGTGAATTCAGTTGCACAACATGAGCGACTGAGCCTTGTTTACATGCTTTGAGCAGTTCTGGAGCTGATATGACAGAGCATTGTGTTTGATCCGAAGAAACTGCCAACAGTTTCAATTGGCCTTCAGGTGTAGTGACTGTCAGGTACTGCTCAATCCAGCCAATGTTCATAGGGCTGTGCTTGCGGAGCCGATCCATACCAAGTATAGCGTCGTACGATCCCAGCTTGAGGATTTTGAAATCCGTTTGAAACTGGTGACCTTGTGTGACCCATTGACACGCAGGAATGTAACGAGTGCAAGGAATGGTAGCTCCATCTGCAACTCGCACACGGCACGGCTTCGGCAAAGCAGTTGCTCCAGCCAGCTTGGTCGCCAGGGTGCTGTCAACGAAAGATGTTGAACTGCCGGAGTCCACTAGCAGTAGTATTTCTTGCCCTTGTACCCATGCTTGCAGTTGTAGGACCCCGGGGTCTGATGATCCGTCTTCAGCCTGACGCGAGAGAGTGCATAGGTTTTCTTCTTCAGAAACGGGCGAATCGGGTGGTGAGTCACCAGTTGGATCATCCAGGCTGAACATGGCAAGCAGTTTGTCGACGATGTGCATTTGTACTGTTGGTGGGCACACATGGTCTTTGCCCCAGCGTTCTCCGCATTTGAAACAAAGCCCTTTTGCTCGTCTAAATTGACGCAGTGCTGCGATCTTGCTTGTTTCAGACGAGGCCCGAGCTGCATCGGTCCCACGTCTGTCTTCAGAACAGGTCGCAGGTGTCACTGGTCGACTGAAGAAGGAGGGTGGAGTCGATCTGACCGCGTGGCTTGGCCCTTGGTTGGTGTTGGAGAAGCGCCTGTAGGGGAAGTCGCCGTCGGCCACTTCCTCCTGAAGTAGGGCCAGCGAACAAGCCGTGTCCAGGTCCGGTGGGCGCTGTACGAGCACCACCGCGCGGATGTCCGGTCACAATCCCTCGACAAAGCGCGTCAGGAAAAAATATGGGTGAGTATTTTCGGAATAAGAAATGAGGTGATTCATCAGTGATTCAAATCGCTCGATGAAATCTGCGACAGTAGTATGCTGCTTAATAGCGTAAAACTGTCGGATGAGCATCTGGTGTTTGTCGCGCCCGAATCGGGTGCAGAGTAATGAAGTGAACGATTCCCAGTCGAGCCCAATCAGTTTCTTCTGAACTGACTGGAGCCAGATGCCCACAGGGCCTGAGAAGTTCAAAATCGCCATAGGGACACGGTATGCATCATGAACGGCGAACATCTGGAAATACTGCTCACAGAGCGTTTTCCAGAGCTGCGGGTTTTCGCCGGTGAACAGGGGAAAATTCATGGGAGGTGGATTTTGCCCCAAATTGGCGAGGAACGATGGAGTTATGTGATCTGGAGGGGAAAGTGCCAGGTGCTGAGACGTACCCGTGACCGGGAGTGCCGTCGGTGACTCGATGGTCACCGACGGGAGCCCCCCGGTGAGATCGACGTCGTCGTGGCCACTGGGCCCGTGGAGTATTCCTTGCGTTTGAAGCAGCGGTGGCGGAGGAACTTGGGGCGTCGCTCCACTCGACGAAGACGGTGCGGTTGGTTGGGGAGGGGTCGCTTGCATCATGGCGACTGTGTTCTCCAGCTTGGTGAAGCGGGCTTCTAGATCGGGTTTCCACCGAAGGAGATCCTCGATCTGCGATGTCTGCGCTTGCAGCTGCTTGAGGACGCTTGCGGAGTCGCTCTTCGCGTCCTGATGGAGCTTGTCGAGGTACTCTTTGAGCGCCGGATCCATGGCGGCGAGGAAGACTTGCCGGGCATGGACGCGTTGTCGAGTTTCCAGGATGTCGCGGCGGAGATCGATGGTGGTGGTGGTCTTTGATACCAGGATGTTAGGGTACCAGATCGATCTATTATACTCTCGACAATTCAACTCAGTTCATACATCGATGGTGTTTTGGTGGTGGAAGGGAAGGGAAGGGAAGTAGGTGAGGAAGAGAGAGCCGCCGTCCTTTGCCTGATCCTATGCCGATCCGATCCAATCGGTGCTTCCAGATTAAGTACCGGTGGCGATGCGTCAACGGGTCCAGTTGGGCCCGACAAATCTTCTGTTGGGCTGGACGATCCTCTTGGGCCTGCTGGATATCCTTCTCGCCACGTAGCCGTCTGGGGCCGGGTTCGCTGCCATGGTGGTACTCTGTTCTCCAGTCGTCATGGCAGCGGCTCCCTTGCTCTGCTTGCTCGTCACGGCGCTGACAAGTTTGAGACGTCATTCTGCGTCTAAATGATTGAGAGGCAAATTTCAAAAAGAAATGAACCACCAAGTGTTCAAGCCTTCAACGGCATATCTTGTCGACTTTGTGCGAGAAAACAGCAATTAAGAATGTGAGGCACAATTTTACAACTCATCATATAAACATGATGAGTTATATGTCAGGGTAAATTTATGCAGTCTTACTTGTGCCAGTGACAAAGCTTGTTGCCACAGGTTGGATCTTCGCTAACATTCTCGCAGCAGGAATCAGATGGAGGTCCCAGGCTCTTGGCCCTCACAAGTGTATTGCCACACTTGTCACACTGAAATTTAAAATATTGAACATGCCAGTAAGAGGTAAACCAGATTGAAAATTAATAACCAAAAGGAAAACACTAAAAAGAGAACTATGCATGGAAAGTAGTACCTTCCACATAGAGCCCTGGATGTTGCAGGATTTTTCCTGACTGAAATCATGGGTAGTGGTGATACAGTAGCCACTTATCGGTCTCTGGGTAGTGTGGCGCAAGCAAAAGTGGAAATCACCAACAGGCTGAAATGGTTATAAACATATCTGCCAGAAAATACTAACCGCGTAATCGTCGACGGAGCTAGTGTTGATCGCATCCATCCAATCACGGAATGCAGGACCATGGCTGCATGAATGCACAGGAAAACTTAAGCAGCAGGCAGGCAGGCATGCTAGGAGAAGACTAAGATTGGAACACACAATCTTAGTTGAAAGGATACAAGTATTTACCCGAGGCTCGTCAGACCACGCTTTACAAATACGATTCCATGAATCATGAGATGCAGCAGGGCGTTCTTCAGATCGGCATTTGTGCGATATCGCGGCATTGGCTTGTAGAGTGTTATTTTGCTCAGGTCTCCAAGGGAACAGTATCCGAAAGAACTGCTTGTGTACAATCGAATCAGTGTTTTCTTTATATTATTTTTCATAATAAGCTAAGTCAATTTAATAATTGAAAAAAACACTCTCTGTATACTAATATAAGACGTTTTAGCTCACTTTTACTAGCATAAAACGTCTTATATTAGTTTCCAGAGGGATTATATTACTAGATAACACACTCACATTTTATAGCCCATAATCAACATACAGTAAGGAAATGCTCTTGCTAAAGTCTACTCCCTCCGTTCCAAAGTTGAGTCATCTAATTTGGAACGGAGGGAGTACATATCTAGCTAATGCGACAGTGAGTTCATTAAGGAAGTGCTGCGATCTATAAAAGTGAATGCTGAGCCGAGCTCAGGCAAGCAGTCAGTGGGGAAAATGCTATATTTGGAAAGAAAGAAAAAAAAATCAAGATCCGAAGTCATTGCACCGTTCGGACGGAAAAATCGACTCAGGCCGAATTGGAAATCAAAATCTTCTACTGTATGACATTCGAAGTGTCAAATGGTACACAATGAAACATCTTGTGAGGTGATTAAGAAGAATCTATATCATTTCGCCAAAAAAAAGAGAACATATCTACAGCACCACGATCCTAGGCGGGATTGTGGTTGAAAGACGGTGAAATAAATTGGGTGAGCAAGCCATTTCCTAACCTAATTAACGGGGACTCCAACATAATTAATCCTGGCACCCACCCCAGTCCCCCCCCTCCCAAAAAAAAATCAAAGAAATGGGAGTGCAAGAGGCGGACTTACGTGATCGTCTTGGTGCGCGGGGCGGCCCGCTCGACGGAGAAGCCGGCGTCGGCGAGCGCGCCGCGGAAGTAGAGCTCGTCGTAGTGCCGGAACAGCTCCCACGGGTTCTCGTCGTCCGCGTCCGGATCCGCCCCCGCCCCCATGGCCTCCCCCACTCACAAGCTCACAAGCTCACGCGATCACG
>NW_024114929.1:0-7830 GCF_003073215.2 Triticum urartu | reverse complement strand
GCACCCGTGGCTGCTTGCCTTCGCCGCCGCACCTCCCGCTCCACCCCGCGGCCGATGCTGGCCTCCTTCGCCCGGCCATTCCCCACGCCACGCTCGCTGCCATTACAAGATCATGTGTTATACCAGTTTCCGCACCATTACAAGATCATGTGTTGTGGAAACCTTCCCCAGTTGATTATATCAAGGTCAATGCCGATGCTAGTTATGTGGAGAGTAATAATGCCGCTAGTGTGGGGGTGATAGCTAGGAACTCATCTGATGAAGCTATTATTTCTTCGTGAGACTTTCTGGGTTAGTGTTCCAACGGGAATGAAGCTGAACTGCGTGCATGCCTGGCAGGCCTTTATATCAGTATTACTCTTCACTAGTCCATTATTCCAGAGACTGGTTGTGCTTTTGTTCGCTCTTTCCTTGCAAATGAGAAGGCTGGCAGATCTCCTCTCGTTGATGTGAAGAAAGAAGCCTTGAGTACATCCAGTATGATCAAAAAATTTAAAATTGCGAAAATCAATCGGCTAGTCAATGGGCTGGCTCACAAAATTGCGAAGTTTAGCTTTTTTTTAGGGAAGGTCATCATGGCTAGCTTTATTGAATTAAATAGGGATTACATCGTCCAGCAGTTTTGAGACTAACAAGCCAGGAGGCTCGTTCGTCCAACTATTAGTAATCTTATTACAATAAGAATAGTTAGCTAACACATGCGCCGCTTCGTTACATTCACGATAACAATGTTTAAAGATGACCTTCCTAATAGAAGAGGAAATATCCACACATTCCGCGAATATTGCCGAATTTGCATCCCACCATGTTGTGTGTCCCACACACGCATCAACGACAATTGTAGAGTCTGATTCCGCTTCCACCCGTGGCATACCTAAGGAATTAGCAAGCGCCAGTCCATCTCGCATTGCCATTGCCTCCACATTAACCACATCTGCTGCATATGAAATGAATTTGCATTGTGCAGCTAGAAAATTTCCTTTAGCATCCCGAATCACCGCCGTTGTTGCCCCTTCTCCAACATCAGGATGGAATGAGGCATCAACGTTGAGCTTGACATACTTTGGGTCCGGTTTTTTCCATCGTTGTACTACGACCGCACTCTTACAATTAGCAACATGATAATTATTAGCAATTGCCAGAACAGACATTGGCCACCTCACGGGACTAGGAGGAGTCCCATCATGCGTGTGTTGTCTTCGGATCCACCAAAGATACCAACCACCCACTGCTATGATTTGTTTAACATCCAGATTCGGTTTAATGAGAGCTGGACTATGTGGTGCAAGAAGGATATGTTTCAAAATGACCGATCCAGACCGGTCTACTCTCCTTGCCTCGTCCACTCTGTCCAGAACACCCAGCCGACTCCATAAATCCCTTGCATGAGTGCACTCAAACAGCAGATGCCGCACATCCTCTGCACCCCGATGACAAATTGGGCATGCTCCCATCGAACCCACGTGCCGGTTACAGAGTATGGATTTTAGAGGCATAATTCCATGTAACGCGCGCCAGCAGAAAATTTGTATTTTCCGTAGGATGTTCAGCTTCCACAATGCACTCCACACCGCCGGAGAAGTGGACCCACTCGGCCTCTCCATCACATTTGCATTTCCCTGAAAAGTTTGAGTCCATTGCACCCGGTATGCTGATCTGACTGAGAATATACCCTTCCGGTCAGGATGCCAAGCGATAAAATCATCAAAAGTGTCATAGCTCAATGGAATCTGAAGTATTCTCCTTGTATCAACAGGGTTAAAGATGGATCTAATCAAATCTTCATCCCATGTGTTTGTATTAGGATCGATGAGTTCATCAACTATAGATAGGATTGTGTGTCCCCTTGCTGTAATGACCTTCCTATCCGGACTTGCTGGAATCCAGGGATCTCTCCATATATGAACATTTTCTCCTGTACCAATCCTCCATATGTACCCCAACTTGAAGGTTTCTAGTCCCTTCATAATACTTTG
The DNA here is from genome assembly GCF_003073215.2 of Triticum urartu. Classification (NCBI taxonomy): domain Eukaryota; kingdom Viridiplantae; phylum Streptophyta; class Magnoliopsida; order Poales; family Poaceae; genus Triticum; species Triticum urartu. The sequence goes on along the minus strand of NW_024114929.1, from coordinate 5,854 downwards.
CCATGTAAAGGAAGCACCATTTTTAAGGGTTGCCTGTAAAAGGCTGCTATTAGGGAAGTACTTCGCTTTTAGAATTCTAGTGCATAATGAGTCGGGGTTTGTAATAATCCTCCAGCACTGCTTTGATAACAATGCTAAGTTGAAGGAATATAAATCTCTGAAGTCCATTCCTCCCTCGGCTTTAGGATAGCACAGTTTCCACCAAGAGTACCAATGCATCCTCTTATGTTCCTCATCATCACCCCACCAGAACTGGGAAATTAAATCAGTTATTTCCTTGCAAATTCCTTTAGGGATACTAAACACAGACATGGCAAACACAGGGATCGCTTGTGCCACTGATTTTAGTAAAATCTCCTTACCACCAGTAGACAGTTGTTTCTCCATCCATCCCATTAATCTTTCTTTAATCCTCTCAATAAAGTGCCTGAAACAGTCACTTCTATCAGCCCCTACCAATGCTGGAAGGCCCAGATTATCAGACAATGCTTCAGTGTCAATATGTAGCTGTTCACACACTTCAGTTCTGGATACAGCAGGAGTATTTGGACTGAAGAATACACTAGATTTGGACAGACTCACCAATTGCCCTGAACTCTGATAGTAGGTCTCCAGAACATGTTGTAAGGAAGCTGCATTTAAAACATCTGCTTTCATAAGAATTAGAGAATCATCAGCAAATAAAAGGTGTGATACTGATGGTGCATTTCTGCACACTCTGACTCCCTCTATGCCACCAGCTTCTTCTTCATACTGCAATAAACTAGAAAGCCCTTCGGCACAGAGAAGGAACAGATAGGGAGAAAGTGGATCCCCTTGTCTAATGCCCCTGGTAGGGGTAAACGTGTCTGTCTCTTGAGAGTTAAACCTCACCTTGTATCTGACAGAACTGACACAAGCCATCATCATTTCAATCCATTGATCATGGAATCCCAATGTTATCATCATATCATGTAAGAAGGACCATTCCACCCTATCATAAGTTTTGTGCATGTCAAGTTTAACAGCACACAGTCCTGTCTGACCAGCCCTCTTGTTCTTAATCTTATGCACACATTCATAAGCAATTAATATATTATCAGTGATCATCCCCCCGGGAACAAAGGCACTTTGTGTAGGCGAAATTATCTCAGGCAAAATAACCTTCAGTCGTAAAGCCAGCAGCTTGGAAATAATTTTGTAAAGCACATTACAGAGACTGATGGGTCGAAATTGAGTTACCAGCTCAGGTGCATCAGTTTTTGGAATCATCACAATGGTAGTATCATTCCATTCTGCCGGAATCGTCCTAGAATTGATAGCCAAAAGAACTTCCTGAGTAATTTCATCTCCAATTATATGCCAATATTTTTTTTTAAAGACTGCATGTAAACCATCCGGACCCGGGCCTTCAGGTCCCCAATACTGAAAACTGCCTTCCTCACATCCTCAACAGTGTACGAAGCCATTAAGAAGTCATTCATATGTTGAGATACCTTCCGCTACACCTTATGAAGAATACTAGGATCTGTATGCTGCACCTCTGATGTAAACAGGTGAGAAAAATAATCTTATTAGTAGATCTGATGAGATTCTTCTCAATAGTGTTCGGGCCTATGTGGCGAAATTTTGCAATGAACGGTTGTAATAACCTTTCCAAATTAATTAATATATGGAGGTTTTTCCAAAAAAAAAAAAGACTCCCCGTTTTATCTCTGAGACTTTTTACAACAAGAAATCAATTCCAACAGCCATCCCATCCGAACCAGACAACATCCACCTAGAGTCCTAGACGGACCCCACCAGCAATCCAGCATACATATGGCTCCGACCTCGCCCCTCTGCCCACGCCACATCCACCACACGGGAGAAGCAGAGCGACGAGATGTCGACCTCCGACTCCGGCGCCGCCGCGATAACCACCGCACCGTCCTCCACCTGCTCATCCAACCCGTCGACACCACCGCTTCATCCGCCACGCCGCCACAAGAACATTGTGAGTATGGCCGCGACCAGCAGGGAGGCGGAGGCTGAGGCTCAGGACGTCTGGTTCGGGCACGGAGCTCAGTGGGAGGCTGCGTGGCCACGGCGCCCGAAGCCCGTGGTCGTCGCCGCCGAGGAGACGGGCAGCACCGGCGCCGCGTCGTCACCTTGTGGCGGCGACGGCGTGTGCCGCGCGAGGAGCCTCACCGACGAGGACCTGGAGGAGCTCAAGGGGTGCGCGGACCTGGGCTTCGGCTTCAGCTACGACGAGATCCCGGAGCTGCGCGGGACCCTCCCCGCCCTCGAGCTCTGCTACTCCATGAGGCAGCGGTTCCTCGACCAGCCCCAGGCACCGCAGGAGCAGGCGACGGCCGCCACGCCGACCTCCTCGCCGCCCATTGCCAACTGGAAGATCTCCAGCCCAGGTGAGCAAAAAAAATCAAACGCCTCCCACTACAATTCTACTACAAGAATCGAGTTGTTCTTCTTCATCTAACGTGGTGGTGGTGGGTGGTGTTGCAGGGGATAGCACGGAGGAGGTGAAGACGCGGCTCAAGTACTGGGCGCGGGCGGTGGCGTGCACCGTCAGGCTCTGCAGCTGAATGACCACCACCAAGACGACATGCCATGTCAAGTCAAGAGCACTCAGCAGGCTCCTTGTCCATTGATCATGCATTGTCGCGGTCGCGATCGATAGATGGATCCACTGATGATCGAAGCATGTTTCCGATGACGTTACGAGAAGAATCGTTGCGGATGAATCTTGCTGTGTGTGGGGAGCTGTACATCCGATTCGGTGTTTCAGTTGTATGGTCGTGTTCGTGTCATGTCGGTTGGGAACTGTACGTATGGTGTTTGTTTGTGTGCTCTGAGCCAGCTACAGCTTCTCATCTAGAGTACTATCTAAGTATAAACTCATGTGGTTCGTAACTAGCTAGTTGGGAGATGGGATGGATAAATAAAGGCGGCTGCTACGGATCAGCCGGATGATTTTTTGAAGAAATCATCCGCTGGCCAACCGTTTGATTAGGCACATGTGACCCGTTCGATTAGAACAACTCAGCTCGTCACGTCGTGATTCTCTCCTCTCGTCTGCATCCACAAGCCCCCGACGCTGCTGTGACACCCACTTCCTCTCAGCAACGACGACGACTGCACACCCCTGTTACACCGACGAGTGCAGCAATGATGCACCTGCCGTCGCCCCGACGCCGGCAAGCACGACCGCTGCATCGCAGCACTGGGAGCCACCAGGGGCTGCTCCGTGGCAACACTGAGCATGTCGCCGCTGCGCGAAAGCTTCATTACAGCTCCGGCTTAAGCTTCATTGCCGCGAGGACGAGCTTCAAGGTCCCCCCGGCACTTCATTGCAACTCCGGCGACGATTCACTGTATCTCCGGCGGTGCTTATTGCAACGTGGGCGGAGCTTCAACGACCCCGCGCGCTTCACTGCAGCTCCGGCAGCCCCCGCGCGATGCTTCATCGCAACGCCGACGAGCCCTTTCTGCTTCACCGGCTGCTGCAGTCCCGCGGGCATCGCAATACCAGTGACCTGACGGCGTCGGGCCCCATTCGGCATGCAGCAAGGTGGATGCTGCAACGCAGCTTGCCAGGCGCCCCCTCCGCGTCGTCCGTCGACGTTCTGCAGCACCGGCTGGCAGTGCCTCAGCTGCGAGATGCCGACTTCTGCAGCCCCGCCGCCATCGCAGCACTGGTGACCTCGACGGCGTCGCCTCCCATCCGGCAGCTCGCGGTGCCCCTGCAACATGAAGTGTTGGCAATAAATTGTGGCTGGCCGGGCCTGGGAGCACTCGCCAATGGTGAAGTTGATTTGGAAAGAAAGAGAAGGAAGCGAGAGCTAGAAAAGGGGATCGAGCATGTGGAGCGGATGGGATTGCTTCACCCAAGAATATAAGGAAGCGAGAGGTAAGCGGTGATGGCAGAGCTTCACTGGGGCAACACGGGGAGGCCCCCCCCCCCCCCCCCCCCCCTAGAGAAAGTAGATGAAATACCATTAATTGGTAAGCTAAAATTTAACTCCGCCATTGGTAAGCGGTGCGGCGGTCTCGTTGGGACACGTGACGCAAGGCAGAGACGACTTAACAAGATGAGAAATCAATCAGTTGAAAAGAAGACTTTTCCATAAATAAATTTCTTGTAACAGCTGCTTGGTTCGATTATTTACTGTGCAATTCAATCATCAGTGCTGAATCTTTATGGATTTCTTCAGTCTTTCTTATGCAAGTTAGGGTGCTATCAACTTGACGCTGTCTGGAAAAAAACCCATCACATTCAGGGTCGCAGCAAAGCAAAGAAGAGAGAACAATGCCCAATACATGTATTTCTAGGTTTATTGCAAAGATTGCATGCCAGGCCAAAAACCGCATTTTCATTAGCAGTTTCTGCCAGCCACATGAACCGTGAGAAGCACACTTTGTTTAACCACACAAAAAAAACGAGATTGTGCATCTTTTCTTGTGCCTGCCCTCTGCCGCTCCATTAATTAATTAAATAAACAAATAAATTGTTCCACTCATCATAAGGCTGGTCATAGTGGGGAGTAACTTAGACTAGTGTCATGCATATGGCACTAGCCTAAGTTACTACCTTCATAATAATGTAAAATAACATAATAATAGTAACTTAGATGGCTTCATTAATTACCTTATAGATTAATCTTGTCTTGAAAACCGCTATGTTACAGTAACATATTATGTTACCACCTCTCATTAATTATTTATCATATAAGCAAAAAATTCTTGAAGTGTGCTATGTTACTACCTAAATTACTCCTACTATGACTAGCCTAACACAATCACCGGTTGATTAACACAAATCACCAATTTCCATTAATTGTTAGACGGCCCAATTCGTGGGACGATCATCAAGAGAGGAGCCGAAAATAAAGACACCTTTGCATGCACCCGATCCTCACCTGATCCGGCCGCGTAATAAAGAGGGAAAAAGAAGAAAGAAAAATGGGCCTCAGCTGGATTTAGGCCAACTCCACCGTGCGACCTTGTTTTGTTCGACCTCATTCGTTTGAGGTAAAAGGAACAAACGAGGCGGCTCAGCGCGCGACGGCCCAAACCCATCTGGTCTGTTTTGTATCTAGGCCGATCCATTTCAAGCGCAAATTTGCGTCGGGCTTGGGTCACGACAGACACCAAACGGACGCGTGCCTCGTCCGCGTCGGGGCCGCGTGTCAGGCGGTCAACTATCTCCCACCTGTTGAAAATATGCCCTAGAGGCAATAATAAATTGGTTATTATTATATTTCCTTGTTCATGATAATCGTTTATTATACATGCTATAATTGTATTGATAGAAAACTCAGATACATGTGTGGATACATAGACAACACCATGTCCCTAGTAAGCCTCTAGTTGACTAGCTCGTTGATCAATAGATGGTTACGGTTTCCTGACCATGGATATTGGATGTCGTTGATAACGGGATCACATCATTAGGAGAATCATGTGATGGACAAGACCCAATCTTAAGCCTAGCACAAAGATCGTGTAGTTCGTATGCTAAAACTTTTTTAATGTCAAGTATCATTTCCTTAGACCATGAGATTGTGCAACTCCCGGATACCGTAGGAATGCTTTGGGTGTGCCAAACGTCACAACGTAACTGGGTGGCTATAAAGGTACACTACGGGTATCTCCGAAAGTGTCTGTTGGGTTGGCACGAATCGAGACTGGGATTTGTCACTCCGTGTGACGGAGAGGTATCTCTGGGCCCACTCGGTAGGACATCATCATAATGTGCACAATGTGACCAAGGAGTTGATCACGGGATGATGTGTTACGGAACGAGTAAAGAGACTTGCCGGTAACGAGATTGAACAAGGTATCGGGATACCGACGATCGAATCTCAGGCAAGTA
>NW_024114928.1:0-6994 GCF_003073215.2 Triticum urartu | reverse complement strand
GTGTCTGCGGCTTTGGCCTCAAGAAAGAAAGAGGAAGCGAGACGGGTCGGAGTCGGACCGGAGCGTCCGTCCGGGTCGGGTCGGGTCGCGGTGCGGCTCAGCGGGTAGGCGTTCCAGTTCGGCTACAATAACCAAACCTCTCCGCGGTGTGGCTGGACCCAATCAATCGACGGGCGCGTCTGCAATCTGACTCGATTATGTTTTCTTCCTCCTCCATTATTAATTAAAAATAAAATGAGTTGTCCCTTTTTTAAGAGAAAATGTGTTGTCCCTTAAACAAATACGTAGAAGAAACGAGTTGTCCCTCCAAAAAAAAAGTTACGCAAGATTAAAAACAAAATAACGGGATGAAAATCATCACAATCCGATGATCGGGCATGCCCGAGATGCAAGGCACAAGTGCCATTATCATCACTACTTCCCGAGCAAGTGATTTCGATTTCGCTATAAAACAACTGTCGACCAAACCAACATCGCAAAAGGCTGTTAGAACTGAGAAGGCGCATGAAGATTCATTCGGGCGCCCGTGTCGGCGACAGTGTAACTCAATTCTAAAGGCGGGATACGAAGAGGAAAAATGCAAGGCCGGTGCCATGAATATCACCGAATAGGCTGGTTTGTTTTTGTAACAAAAAAAAGGCATTTTTAAAAATAAATAAAAGGGACACAAAAAACACCATGGGTATATACCCGGCCTCTGTAGACACCTACTGCCCCATCATCAACGCCATCCGGCCTCTGCCGCCACAACTCCAACTTCACAACAAATAACCTTAGACAAACCAGTGGACACGTTCGTCAAAAAAGAGTTGACTACCTAGCTCAGCCTATGTCGTGACCCAACGTCGCTCATCGTTGTTGTTGTTGTTGCCACAGAAGTCTTACAACACCCAGGGACCGACACGACAACCCCATCACCCCAGACATCCACTGCTCCCTCGAACCGGTGTCCATTCCAAGAACAATCCCTTCAATGAGGAGCATGACACCGGAATGCATGCCACCGTCTTCCCATCCTGAGAAGATCCAGGGTTTCCCCCGAGTGGACTGAAAAGTATTGTTCATCAAGTATTTCCTCCTCTGATTGCAAGCTAGTCTACTACTACGAGTACTAACTAAATGAAAAAGTATGGTGGATCTCTATCTGTGTGTGGGAAGTGGGATCGTCATTTCGCACCATCGTCCAGGAGAAAGAGAGGAATAAGTGAGGAAGAGAAATGATAGAAAAACTCCTTGTTGTTTGGTTTACCCCTTGTTCAAAAGAAGGAAGGAAAGAAAAACGTAAGTACTCCCTCTATCTCATAATAGTGTTAAAAACCTTTTTATATTATGGGACGAAGGAAGTACGTATTACAAGGATACAACTAACTACCATCTCATGGTCGGAAGTCCCCTTCATCCTCCACCAGCACCAGCACCAGCACCAGCCGCCGCCACCCCTGCTACCCCTCCCCTTTGCAACTGCCAATCGCTGGGAGACATACGTCCCCCTTTTTTCCCCTTCTTCCTCTCCAATGCCTGCTTCTCCACCCTGTTTCGACGGTGCCCGTGCTCGGTGCTCCAACACCCAGCAGCAAGCCGGATGGCTAGCGTTCTGTTGTTGGGGAAGCAAATGCTGACCACTTCGCCGCTGCCTGACTGTAGGTCCCATCGCAGCGATTTTGAATCAAGGAAAGGAATGACCAGTGTACGTAGGCTCATGTGTTTGGTTCACTGCAGCCTAAGAAAGAATGTGACGAGGAATAAGTCAGTAAGGATACATACCACCAGGCCAAGGATTTCACAAGAGACTCACGAGTGTGCACCACACAGTTCAAGAATCATTTCTGGAACTGCGTGCGTCTGCCGGGCAGAACCACGTTTGCATGGCTGTACGTAGTGTGGTACAAGACTGCCTGAACCGACCACATCTTTTGCTTCAAAGGAGGCTGATCTACAAAACTACTCCCTCCGTAAATTAATATAAGAGCGTTTAGAATACTAAAGTAGTGATCTAAATGCTCTTATATTAATTTACAGAGGGAGTACATAAGTAAGATCATATTTGGCACCAGCTCGACTAACAGTACCGTGTCTAACAGAAATAGGGAAAATAATAGCAAGAGTACTGAGAAACTAATTGCAGATCCATCACTCGTTGGGCAAGATTCGCATGTAAACAATTGTGCAGCAAGTCGGAATTTAGTGGCATCCTAATTTAGTGTCGGCTCATCGTAACAATAAAATGCACTACATTGCCTTAAACATGAAGTGGCCGATACCGATAGCAATGTAGCAGTGTGTGAATAAATGGCTAACCTCAATATCAGTAGAATGATCCAATAGCCTCATTTATTCCGTACTTATTCCGTGATATGATGATCCTGACACCCAAACTAGCCGAGTAGACTACCAGGTCTCGATAAATGAAAAGAACCCAAATATGAATGCAAAACTTTGGTCCTGACAAAAACGAACTAGTTAGGACCTGCATAGAGAAACAAAATAGATGGTGATTGCATCACAGATTTCGTGATTTTCATTTAGGTAAAGAAAAATAGAAACACTCAAAAAGCACTAGCTGATAATTATGGTGGTTTTCATGAGTTGTGAGAAGACATGGGGTGTGGAGAAACATATCTCAAATAATGCTTTAGTAGAACTATTTTCACTACTGTTAAGAAGAAAAATGGAAATATGATACTGCAGGAACATAAATGGAAGTTTGTTTTCTGGTGACTAGTATAAGTGGAAGTTGATATGATTTACATTGTACGGAGTAAAAGGCTCCAGTTTTATGTACTTACCAGATTTATGTACGGGGAGGAAGAAGGTGACCACAAGGTCGGCATGTCATGCAAGTACGTACGCGTCTATGGAAAGAGCTCCGCAAGTCTAGAAGAATGGACAAGAGGGCCAACGCAAATGCCTGCATAGTACTAGATGGAAACAAATTCTGATTAGATTATAATGCAATAAAAGCGTGGGAAAGACCAAAGAAATATATTTTCGTTACCTTGGATCAGCCTAATTGATTTTTGGGATGGTTCCCGCTAACCCCCTGCACTGCTGTTTTAGCTCCTCGTTGTTGCAGAGCCACACATCTAACTGTTGCAGTGATTCGGGGAGGCCATCCTCGGGCAGCGACCGGACGCACGGACATGAGCGGACCTCCAATCGTTTGAGGCCGGTAAGCTTGTGCAGCCCTGCAGGGAGGCTCTGAAGCTTGTCGAACATCGAAAACTCGAGCTCCTGGAGGGAGGCAAGGAGGTGAAGGGCGCCCTCTTGCTCCTTGGTGAAGCACTTCATCTTTTGGTTCCCATAGAGATGCAGGCGAGCGAGGGAGGAAGACAGGAAGCTGCAGATGGGCGCAGCAAGGAGTCCCATGGCCTCATCCGTACAAAGCTCCTGCAGTTTGGATGAATTCGGGGAGGAAGCGAGCAGCTCATGCCCTTCTCCTCCTCCATCCTGCAGCACCCGCCTGGGATTGGGATCCCATCCAACAAAGAATCTAGGGCTGCCATAGACGAGTAATTCCCTGAGCTGTCCCCCGGCGGCAAGGAGAGGCCCCAGACCCTTGCAGCTTTGATCCTCTCCACAGTTCTCCAATACTAATCGGGTGAGAGACGTGAGGTTTGAGAGCGTCTCCAGTGTCCCCATACCTTCCACACCGGAGATAATAAGGTATTGCAGAGAGGGCGGGAAAAGGAAGCAGCAAGGAGAGGAAAACGAGCCGGCGGATAGCATCAGCTGCTCAAGACCTGTCAAGTTATTGAACGCTAACACCTGATCTAACATCTGTCGATCACCCTTCCCAACAATCTCCAATCCTACCCTGTAGGATGATTTTGAGTACTCAAGCTTCTCCAGTAGATTTACGCCTCGTATTTTTACAGAATGAAGAGTTTCAGTCCAGGGGATATGAGCCACTGACAAGAATTCTGGACAGTTCTCTATCTGAAGCTCTTGCAATTTGGGAAACCAATCGATGTTCCAGTCTTGATCTAGTGGGTACACAATGCGGTTTGAAAATGGCAACTCCAAGAGTTTAGGGCAGTCTCTAATAACCAGTACTTGCAAAAGAGGAAACATATGATGAACATCCTGTGATGGTACCCATTTTTCAAAGTTTGCCAATCCAACAAGTTCAAGCCTTCTTAGCCCACAAAAGGTTTGCTCTATAACAAACTCCTTTGTTGCCGCAATATGCTTCAATATTAATGTATGAAGATCCCACATCTTCCCAAAAGAAGGGAGACACTGCCAAGAAACACCGACGAGATGAAGAGATTGAAGAGCTTCAACAGTGAGCTTATCACCCAGCCATGTTGGACAAGAAGGGCCTCCATGCCCTCTAATAGACAACTCTTGAAGATATCTGTGTGGTTGAAGGCTCTCAAGAACCACCTCTTCCACATCGGGCTCGCTATTAGACCGCTCTGTATCCCAATCTAATGTTAACCTCTCCAAGTAATTTTTTTCAATCAGTTTTGCTTTGGTTGCTTCTTCTTTGGTGTGTATATTCTCAAGGTTATACATGCCAAGCTCCCTTAGTTCGGTCAAATGCTCTAGTTGCTCTGGCTCAAATCCTTCACTTTCTTTATTGACTTTAAATACCTTCAACTCTTCTAAGAGTGTAAGTTTCCCCACATTATAAATATGAGAGTGAAGCTCATCACTTGGGGTATAAAAACGACGCAATTTTGCAAGGTTGCTCAAGTCTTTCGGCAAATCACAACAACCATGCCACCATCCAAGATCTAGAATCCTTAAATGATAGAACTTAGAAATGGCAAGCGGTATCTCCCTCGTATACTTTGTCCCCAGACATAGGTATCGTAGGTGGACAAGTGCTGAATTGTTAGGTAATGTGGACCCCGCAAAAGACGGCATGTCAACCAAACGGATAAAGCGAAGGGCATTAGCTTCCTTGAACAAATAATCCAAAATTTGGGCAAAGCTTTCGTCCATTTCTCCAAATAACATCAAAGTATGCAATTCTTTAACCTTCAATCTTGTCTTCAACTTTCTCAATTGGCTCTTAAAGCTTTCACCAGACATTGTATGATCATCATCAATGATTATAGACAAGTGACGAATGGATGGCTTAATTTCTACTGACCCCACATTAGAATGATGTACTGTAAGACATTCATGAGACCCAACCTTTAGTGCTAAATCATGTAGCAGGTCATGCATTACATAACGCACACGGCCATTAGTTTCCTCTTCTTTGAAAAATCCATGTGTGACCAGATCATTCAAATTCATTAAACCTACATCTTCCAATGTTTGATTCTGAGTACTAGGTTGTAAAATATCTAGTCCTATCCACAAATTGATTAGCTCAGTGGTACTATACTCGTGATCTTCTGGAAATAGTGCAGAATAGAAGAAACATTGTTGTTGATGAAAAGAAAGATAGTCATAGCTAAGCTTCAGAGCAGGCATAATGTCATTGGTACCGGTCCGTCTCTCCCATTCTTTACTTTCTAAAACTCTTCTCCAATGACGCAAATTAAGGCACTTCCTCAGTAATGTACCAACAGTTTTTGCAGCAAGAGGGGAGCCTTTCAGTTTTTCCATTATCTTATCTCCGGTGTCAAGCAAAAAATTATGATCACTTTTAAAGGGCCCGTCACCAAAGATAAATCTAAGGAATAACTTTCTAAATTGTTCGGATTCTAATCCTTCCAACTCTATATGATCAGTTGTTTCAACCATCTTTGCAATTATTGGAAACCGAGTTGTGAGTAGAATTATGCTACCCTTTTCTTGTGATGTTTTGAGTGGCAGCAATAACCTTTTCCAATCATCCTCGTCACTAAACTCCCATACATCATCCAGTACAAGCAAAAACCTTTTAGATCTTAATCTCTGCTCAATCAGCTCTTCAACTCTGCCATATTTTTCCCCTTCGTATGTTTCGATCTCTTCCAAAAGCTTATTCAAATTGAATTTGAGTGACACGCATACCCAAATAACGACTTGAAAGTGATTTCTAACTTGTTGGTTTCTATATATGTGTTGTATCAGAGTTGTCTTCCCTATCCCCCCTGGACCGACAATCGGAAGCACGGTTAGATCCTTACTACGGTATTTACCCTTGGTCATATCATGTATGATGCTATTCATGATACGGTCCCTCCCATACAGTTTTGGCTCTATACTCTGACCGGTGGTGATGGGACGAGTCTTGGCAATATCTGGGACAGTCATATGGCCACAACTCTGCAGAACCTTGGTAACCTCTGTACGCACGGGCTGCAGTTGCTCTATGACACGCTTCATTCTTTCAGAGACATCAACCCTATTAAACCCCGGCATTGGTGTTGCTCTCCGTGGCGCGCCGGAGTGAGTTGGCTGGCCAGAATGATCATCACGAACATGCGGCAAATATGAGCAAGGGAGGAGTTTACCGAGCTTGAGCATGCACCCGCCGTCCTCATCAACTTGATTGGTGCTCGGCGTTGAGGAAGAATTACCGTGATACCTCTGCCTACTACCACATGGCCAAATGCAACAGCTGACCTGTCGTCCGGCACCTTCCACTTCCCCAGGTTCACCAGGACAACAGGCAGCAGACGAGCACGCGGATAGACCAAGCACAGCTTTGGCGGTGTGACGAGCGTTGAGGGCAAGGTCATGGAAGCACCCCTTGGCATGCTGGTCTGTGGCGTCGTGCATGTCGTGGAGCTCATCGTGGATGCGGAAGTAGTCCAGCTCGTCCAGCAAGTCCTCGGCGGAGTGCGCCGAGCGCCCCAGCTTCCCCAGCAGATCCTCCATGGCCCGGCCGTCGATCTGCTTGCGGCTGGCGGTCTCGAGCGTGGCCTGCACGAGCAGCAGCTCCATCCTCAGGGCCTCGATGTTGAGACCCAAGCGCTTGCTGGCATCCCAAGCCTCCAGCAAGCCGTCGGCCACAGGGGCCAGCGCCTTGCCCACCACCCACTGCGCCGCGCTGAGGGCCGCGAGCATCCTCTCGTCGCCGGCGACCGTCGTCTTCCCCCACCGCCAC
>NW_024114927.1:0-13844 GCF_003073215.2 Triticum urartu | reverse complement strand
CTACGGGCGGCGCAAGATCGGCCGGTCCTTCTTCCACAGCCGCTACTTCGTGCTCGAGTCCAAGCTGCTCGCCTACTACAAGAAGAAGCCCAAGGACAGCATGGTTCGTACGCCTCATCATCGATCAAAGTTTGAAATCTATCATCAAATTTTGTGTTTATTTTTGGCACATGAGAGATCATTAGTTATCTGCATTCTTTTATTTCTGATATCCTGACGGGACTATTTCATCCTAACGACATTCCAAGATTATATCATGCTCTCTGCTGTCTAAATTCAGATAGCACACAGGACCTCTGGTGTGGATAAGCGTTTTTAAGAAATCTGTACATACATATGCAGGTGCCGCTGAAGTCGCTGCTAATCGACGGGAATTGCAGGGTGGAGGATAGAGGACTGAAAACACATCATGGGCAGGTGAGTTTCATTATTATCCCCTTTCCTCAGAACAGGAGTTTGCTCACTGTTACTTCTCTATCTACTCGATTTCCGAACATTGGGCGTTGAATGATCTCGATGATGGCGTCGAAATGTATATGTTACTGCATGCTGCTGCAAGAAACTTAATAAATGTTGTATTTTCTCTTTTTTATAAACAAAAATAGTTTGTTCTATTTATATGTAGCTTGATCCAGAATTGTCCTCATTTCAGTGATGCATAAGTTTTGAATTATTAGATACCCTATGATTCCGACAGTGTGAAATAGCTAAATCACGGTTTTTGCACACCATTATGTTGATTTTATTAAACACTTCATTTATGCAGGATGCAGCAATCACCAAGTAACTTAACACACTGACATTTTTCATTGGGAAATGATATTTTCTCTTGCTGATTTTTCTTTTCAGATGATTTATGTCCTTTGCGTTTATAACAAGAAAGAAAAGGAGCACCAAATCACGGTTTGTTCTAAGCTGAGAGCCATTCAACACCGTTACTTGGTCTCTGTTTTATGCTGTAACTAAAACTTAATTCTCAGATGGGTGCGTATGACATTGAAGACGCACTGGCCTGGAAAAAGAAGATAGAGCAGATAATCGATCAGGTTCAGTAAGGCTTCGTTTGAATGGAATTTTACATAAGTAACACAATTAAATAACCTATCTAAGAGATGTTCAAATTTCAGGAGGCATTTGTTTCCCATCTATTTTCATGTTCGATTGTGAAATAATTGTATTATTTGACAATTAAACAGTAGGAATTATTGATGTACAATAAATTCTACTGTTAAGATATGGTACCCGCTAGCTCATTCCGGGAGAGGCATGTTGGATAGCTTTGAGCCTCACCCAACTGTATTCAGAAAAGAAAACTATGTCTATTAAATGGAACATGCATAAATAAGGCATTGAGTAGCACTCTAGGTGATATCATTTGGATTTCTTAGTCGTTTTATTTAATAGTAATGACATACATACGCTGCGTTTGTTTTTATCGATCATCACATCTCCACATTCTTGCAGCAGCAGGACTCTATGGCAGATAAAAACTGTAAGGCCTTTGCTTCGATGGACTTCGATACGGAACTTGGAGGGCAGTTTGCATTCTCAGATCATGACAGCGCGTATGCGACGTTCCATGTCTTATATTGTCTTATACATAAACCATTCGCTGAATTAGCCAGAAATTTAATTACAAAACAAATGTAGAGCTGAAGAAGAAGAGGAGCGGCCCATTTTGACTCGTAGGACGACTATAGGGAACGGTACGAAGTTACATTGACTACCTGAGTGAAGCAGAGTACTGCTCTGCAAGTAGCATTTTTCAACTTTTCATGCTACGGAAATTCAACGCGTCTTTCCGGTGGTGCCAGGTCCCCCCGAATCGATACGCGACTGGACCAATGAGCCTGATATTGGGTCAAATCAGAATGAGCCGAGTCAATTTTCTTCCAAGAAGAATTGGCGGCTACTTCGATGCCAAAATGGCAAGTCTAAGTTCCTCCTCCTTCTGTCATGAACCCTTTGTTCGCGGAGGGTTAATTGTAACTTGGTGTTGTCATTGGCAGGACTTCGCATCTTCGAAGAACTTCTTGAAGTCGATTACCTTGTATGTCCTGGCAATAATCTTAACTGCTGGAGGGTTACTACCGAACAGTGCCTGAAATTCTGAATCTGACACCGACTTGCACTTCTATGCGCTGTGTAGGCAAGAAGCTGTAGCCGTGCTATGAGGGCTGTCGGGGTAGTGGAAGCAACATGTGAAGCTATTTTTGGTCTAGTGATGAGCATGGATGTGACAAGATATGAGTAAGAGTTTGGCATTTTAAGTCTCTGCTGTTCGAACTACTGACGTCGATACCGATGTTTGTTCTCCACTATAGGTGGGACTGTAGCTTTCGCTACGGAAGTTTAGTTGAAGAGGTTGATGGCCACACTGCAATAATCTATCACAAGTTGCAGCTCCACTGGTGTCCAATGTAACCACACCCTCACATGTTCACATGTTTTCACCATCTGTAAAATGCATTTTTGCATGTCACAAACATATAGCATTTTCTATCTCTTATCTGGATGTGTCATTAATACTGGTAGCATTTTGAATTGTCTGTCAGATTCTAGCTTATATTCTTTCCATCCTAAATAACATGCAGGCTAGTTTGGCCCAGGGATCTTTGTTATGTCCGCTACTGGCGGCGGAATGATGATGGAAGCTATGGTACATTCTTGAAATTCTCCATGTAGCTGTCACATTTCCTGCCTGCAGTGTCTTCTCATTTACAGTGTATTTTTGTTGTTACATATATGCAGTTGTTCTGTTTCGATCTGTCGACCATCCTAACTGTGGCCGGCAAAGAGGGTATGTGAGGGCTTTCATCGAAAGTAAGTCTCTTTCTGACCATCGGCCATCCTTCATTTCATTTACCTGGGAGGATGAGACTCTTCAAATAAACAAAATTAACTTGGGTTCATTTTTTTTTTCCTTTTCTGAACTTCATACTAGTTCAGGTGGTGGGTTCAAGATTACTCCTCTCAAGTGTCGCAACGGGCGGCCCCGTACCCAGGTCCAACACCTTATGCAGATAGATCTGAAAGGATGGTTCCTCAACTACTCCGCTTCCTTTCAGTACCATACATTGCTGCAAATACAGAACTGTGTTGCCGGTACTGCACGCGTGGTTTTTCCCTTATTATTGGGGAGCATATATAGTTCACCAATTCATTCTGATGCTTACAGCTTTAATTTTACACTTACTGCCAGGCCTGCGCGAGTACTTCTCACAGACAGATGAATGCCATATAGCTCCAAGGATTCCTGTGATGGAGAAAATGTTCGATCCATCGGCAGATCAGAAAAACCCGCCGCCTCGTGCAATCGACAAGATTAAACCCTTGGATAGAGACCAAAAAGATGGTAGAAACATGTCAATCATCGAGGAAGAATCCGATGAGGACGATGACTACCAAGTTCCTGAAGCTAACATAGAGGTTACATATCCTAGACCACACTGATAGTTTTTTTCTTCTTCTACCAATTGAGTATCTTAATTAAACCACACTATGAACAACTGTTTGAAGTGTTTTCACACTTCATAATAAACATTTCCGAAAATTAATGTACAGGATGACTCCAACAAATCTGACAACGACGCTAAGCCAGGTTTGATTACCGCTTCCTATCTGCGTGCTTGCATTATCATGTCTGCTGTCAAGTTCCCAGGGCAGATGCAATTTTTTTTTGCTCTAACGGCGATAGCTTTGCCATGGCAGAAGAACCTCCGGAAAAGATTGATTTATCATGCTTTTCGGGCGTCCTTCATCGTGACCCGGATGAGAAAACCCGCAACTGTTGGACCGTACCCGATAGCACCCTCTTTAAAGTTCGCAGCAAGAACTTCCCCACTGATAAATCAAAGGTCTAAATCTTCCATTTTATGCTTAATTAATTATGAAGAATATTAGATGAAGAGCTTCAACACACTCACATTCAATTTACAGATACCTGCAGCAAGTTATCTCATGGAGCTCGCGGCGATCGACTGGTTTAAGGACACGAAGCGTATGGATAATGTTGGCAGGCAGAGAGGTTGTGTTGCTCAGGTAAACAAGATAATTACCAGAAATTTTCTGAGAATACGCCCTCAGTTAAATTTCTCAACAAAAGCACTTTTGAATTCATGTTTGTTTCTCTCTGAAGTATAACAGAACCACTTTTGAATTCATTACTTTCTTTTCCACTGCTACCGGTTTTGTAGCTTGCTGCTGAGAAAGGGATGCACACATTTGTTGCCAACATACAAGTGAGTGACATTCTTAATAGATTTCTGTGTAACATATTATTCATGTGTTTGTAGACTTCTGTCAAACTTCTTTTTGGTGAAGTCATCAATTTCCTATTGCAGATTCCTGGATCGACCCATTACAGCATAGTGATGTATTTCGTCACAAATACCATGAAAAAGGGATCGTTGCTGCAACGTTTCTTTGACGGCGATGATGAATTCCGCAATAGCAGACTGAAGCTTATACCGGCCGTTCCGAAGGTCTGTTTTTTTCACAAAAATCGTGTAGTCTGCAACTAGTTTGTTGTATTCTTCATCTTCACTCTGACTCATCAAACAAACAAAAAATCTTCAGGGCTCTTGGATAGTGCGGCAAAGTGTCGGAAGCACCCCTTGTTTGCTGGGAAAGGCCGTCGACTGCAGCTACATACGCGCTCCGGGGTACTTGGAAGTAAGTCATATTATTTATTACGTGAAATCCTCCAAATGATGGGCCACCGATAGCTTTTTCCATATCGTGCTTACGGCATTACAATGACCAGTAGAGTTTTGGGTTCATGACATTTAACTACCGACAGAAGTTCATCATCATTATTGTTTTTTTTCTCATTTTTGGCGAGACAATGCATCTTAACGGATAGGTTGTTTCTGCAGGTGGATGTTGACATCGGTTCTTCTGCGGTAGCCAATGGGGTTCTGGGGCTGGTGTTTGGTGTTGTCACAACATTGGTAGTTGACATGGCCTTCCTAATACAGGTAGGAACCCCAAATGCCAATGTTGAAGCATGGGTATATTTAAGAAAATAAAATCTAGTCTTATCTTATCAATATACACATTATACTTTGCCGGATACAGGCGAACACGTACGAGGAGCTCCCGGAGCAGGTGATCGGCGCGGCGCGGCTGGCTCACGTCGAACCGGCGGCAGCAATAGTTCCTGACCTTGATAATACCAGCAGCGACAATAAAGATAGCAACAACGACGACAACAGCAGCAACAACAACAACAACGGCAGCAGCAACAACAACGCGACTTCCCCGGAGGACGATTCGTCCAAGAAAACCAACTGATTCCGCCGGGCGTGCGTGCAGATTAATTTGTTGATTCTTTTTCGTTTCTTCTTTCCTCTTCCATTAGTCACTCGAGCACTGCACCAACTTGCAGCCTGGTCTTGAGTTCAGAACCTGAGACAGTGTTAATTTTCTTCATCGTTTTATTCGTTACAATTCAAATTTTCTTTTCAACTTCATTTTTGGTGTCTGGAAGCACTTTGATGTAAATTACGCGCGCGCAGAATCCAGATCGATATACGCGCTCGCTTCCTCACACTATTACAAGGTATGTATTTGTTAATATATGTATGATCCAATAGGTGACATTCAGGTTAAATTGCTACATACTATAGACTGCAGAGTATATCATATATATGTATACATTGCTCTGTTTCAAAGCAAAGGAACCTTTTTGTTTGTTTTCTGAGCTTAATTAACAATGTAATGTCCATGTCCATATGCTATGGCTTATAAACCGGACCGGCGTAGCCATCATAATCCTCTAGACTAGACCGTTGAGCCCTAAGAATCATTATCAGTCTATCACAAGCATGAATTTTACGAGTGTTAGAAATAGAGATAGAACTACCTATTGTAATCTCAACAAACTCTATCCTCTCTCTCTCTCACGTAGCTTATCTCCTCTTCTCTGTAACAACCGAATCTAGATCGATCGGTATTGCCTTGTAAGCCACGACAGGGGCTGTCCTGTCTCATATCAATATAAACCAACGCGGCTCCTCATTGAGGAGTAGGAACGCTTCCATCTAACATGGTATACAGAGCCATCCTCTTCCCATCGATCTAGCCAGAAGCCTTCTTCCCGATCACCCTCGCCATTGCCATGTCGTCCTCATCCACCGTCACCCTCAACCTTGGAGCCCTACCATCCGAGAAACTTACCAAAACCAACTACATCCTATGGAAGGCACAGGTCATGTTGGGCCTGCGAGGAGCGCAGGTCACCGGCCTCCTGAACGGGTCAGATGTCGCACCACCGAAGACGGTGCAGCGAGAGCAGACGAACAAAACCATCACCACGGAGCCCAATCCGCTGTATGCACGGTGGATATCAAAGGATCAACAGGTTCTGAGTCATCTTCTGAACTCTCTGTCAATGGAGATCCTCGCCCAAGTTGCGAGCAAGGAGACAACCTTTGATCTCTGGACTGCCATCACCACCTTGTTCTCATCGCAGTCCCAGTCTCGCATCAAATCACCAATCGGCGGATTGCAATCACCAACACGAAGAAGGGTTCCATGTCCAGCAGCGCCTACATCTCCAAGATGAAGAATCTGGGGGACGAGCTCGCAGCGGCAGGACGCCCCGTCTCGGATCCAGAGACGGTGGATTATGTCCTCGCCGGCCTTGACAGAGACTATGATCCTGTTGTGGCAGCTATTGGCGCAATCAAGAATCAAATCACAGTTGACGACCTATTCGCTCAGATCGCGGCATTCGACTAGCGAGTCGAGATGCTCGGCGATGGCCCTGGTGGGGGTTTCAAAACCTCTGCAAACTTGGCCTACAGGGGGCGGCAGAGGTGGCTGCGGTCGTCCACAACAACAACGGCAGCAGCAGGAACATGATTATCCAGAGTGTCAAATCTGCTACAAATATCACCCAGGAGGGGCTCGTGATTGCTGGCACAGGTATGATGAAGATGAACCCGAGGAGAAGAGTGCAAACATGGTGACCAACTCCTATGGCGTTGACACGAACTGGTATGCAGACACGTGGCTGCGGTCGTCCACAACAACAACGGCAGCAGCAGGAACATGATTATCCAGAGTGTCAAATCTGCTACAAATATCACCCAGGAGGGGCTCGTGATTGCTGGCACAGGTATGATGAAGATGAACCCGAGGAGAAGAGTGCAAACATGGTGACCAACTCCTATGGCGTTGACACGAACTGGTATGCAGACACCGGTGCTTCACATCACATTACCGGCGAGCTGGACAAGTTGACGTTCAAGGAGAAGTACCATGGACATGATCAAGTGCACACCGCGAGCGGTTCTGGTATGAAAGTTGCTCACATTGGTCATTCAATCGTTAAAACCCCTAAAAAAACCTTGCATCTAAACAAAGTTCTTCATGTTCCTGAAGCCTCACAAAATCTTCTCTCTATTCATCGATTTACTTTAGATAATCGTGTCCTCATTGAATTCTACCCTTATTTCTTTTTGGTAAAGGACTTGGACACGAGGAGAATCCTGCTTAGGGGCAAGTGCGTGGGAGGTCTCTACCCACTTATATCTTCGTCATCATCATCGAATAAACAAGCGTTTGTCGCTGTCAAGCCTTCATCATCCAAGTGGCATAGTAGATTAGGTCATCCTTCATCAGTCATTATTAAATTTGTTCTTAGCAAGAATAAACTTCCCTTCTCTCATGAGATTAGTGAGTCGATTTGTGATCCGTGTCAACAGGCTAAAAGCCATCAACTTCCATACCCTGTATCTACTAGCATATCTACTGCACCCTTACAACTAGTTTTCTCAGATGTTTGGGGGCCAGCTCCTACTTCGGTCGGTAGATACTCATACTATGTAAGCTTTATTGATGATTATAGCAAGTTTACATGGATCTATCTTCTTAAGAAACGGTCTGAAGTGTTTCAAGTTTTCACAAACTTTAAAAATCTTGTTGAAAGAAAACTAGACACTAAGATCATTGCCATGCAAACCGACTGGGGAGGTGAATACAGGAAACTGAATTCCTTCTTCCAGCAACTTGGTATTTCTCATCATGTTGCATGTCCACATGCGCACCAGCAGAATGGTTCTGCAGAAAGAAAACATCGTCATGTTGTTGAAGTAGGCCTAGCTCTACTCGCAAATGCGTCTATGCCACTAAAATTCTGGGATGAAGCATTCTTAACTGCCACATATCTCATCAACTTGCTCCCTAGCAAAGTCATCAAATTTGAGACCCCTATCACACGTCTCTTTGGCACTAATCCTGATTACAAGTCTCTGCGTGTCTTTGGTTGTGCATGCTGGCCTAACCTATGGCCATACAACTCGCGCAAGCTTGCTTTCCGTTCCAAACGGTGTGTTTTCTTGGGGTATAGTCCCATTCACAAAGGAGTAAAATGCCTAGATGTCTCTACTGGTAGAGTTTATATATCCCGTGATGTTGTTTTTGATGAGTCTATTTTCCCCTTTGCATCTCTTCATCCTAACGCTGGAGCCATTCTTAAGAAATAAATCCTTCTTCTTCCCCCAAACCTTCAGAATTTTGAGCAAGGGGGCGACGGTTGTACTGACCAATATGACACTTCGATCAGTTCTAGTGGTGCATCTATTCCTGTGCAGGGTCATGGAGAAAACACAGGAGAAAATGGTGCTCAAAATGATCAAGATTTGGCAAAAAATGGTCCCATATTGCATGTGCTGGAGGGAGAAGAGGCAGGCGCAGACTACGAGGTTGATCCGGAGCAACCTGCGACACCGCAGCGTCAGGCGTCCTTGGATCGCGCGCAGCAATCAACCCTGGATCACGCGCCCACCAGAGGCCAGTGCCAGCACGCCACGTCGCCAGGCAGTGGGCCGGCTCAGCGACCCACGTGCGGGTGGCCCACCACGATCGGTCTCCAGCCTGAGACGGTCGGCCCGGGATCTCGCACGATCGGCTCGGGATTGCGGCTGCCCACGCGTGCGGATCAGGCGACAGCGACACCCATGGGATCTTCTGCATCGCGCGAGGCTGCGGCACCAGAGTCCAGCGCGAACACACCAGAGGCTACAGAATCAGGGTCCGGATCAGCTACGCAAAGTGGATCCAGAGAATCTGCATCATCTGGATCTTCTGTGGCGCGGTCATCTGCTCAGCAGCCGGTGCCAGCCTCGCGTGTCACAACCCGTCTTCAAAAAGGTATAAAAAATCCACAAATTAGAACAGATGGTACTATACGCTATGGCATGTTATGTGTTGCAGGAGAGCCAACTAGATTGGAAGATGCACTTGGAGATTCAAGGTGGAAAAATGCAATGGATGAAGAGTACTCTGCACTCATGAAAAATAAAACATGGCACCTTATACCTGAGCAGCGAGGTAAAAATGTTATTGACTGTAAGTGGGTATATAGAATCAAGAAAAAGGCAGATGGTTCGATTGACAGGTACAAGGCACGTCTAGTCGCAAAAGGTTATGGGCTGGATTATGAGGACACATTTAGTCCCGTTGTTAAAGTTGCAACCATTAGGCTTGTGTTAGCTATTGCTGTTTCCAGGGGATGGAGCTTGAGACAGCTAGACGTTCAGAACGCGTTTTTGCATGGTGTTCTGGAAGAGGAGGTTTACATGCGACAACCACCTGGGTATGAAAACAAGAAAACACCCCACTATGTGTGTAAGCTTGATAAGGCCCTTTATGGCCTAAAACAGGCACCAAGAGCGTGGTATTCAAGGCTAAGCTCTCAGCTAAGGTGTCTTGGTTTTGTTGCATCTAAAGCTGACACATCACTCTTCATCTACAATAAGGAAACCACAGTCATATTTGTTTTGATATATGTTGATGATATTATAGTTGCCAGTTCTTTATCAAGTGCTACTAATGCTCTACTTCATGATTTAAGTTCAGAGTTTGCCTTGAAAGATCTTGGTGATCTACACTTCTTCCTGGGCATTGAGGTAAAGAAGATTCCAGATGGCATAGTAATGAATCAGGAAAAATATGCTACTGAGCTTCTGACCCGCATGAGGATGAAGGATTGTAAGCCTTCACCTACACCATTGTCCTCTTCAGAAAAATTGTCAGCTTGGGAAGGGGAGCCTCTAAAGGAAGAAGAGATCACAAGGTACAGGAGTGCTGTGGGTGCCTTACAGTACTTAACACTGACAAGACCAGATATATCATTTGCTGTTAACAAGGTTTGTCAGTATCTACATGCACCTACTACTGTACACTGGACAGCTGTTAAAAGAATTGTACGGTATATAAAATACACTGTAAGCCTAGGACTCCAGTTTAAACGATCCAGCTCCACTTTTGTTAGTGCCTTTTCTGATACTGACTGGGCAGGATGCAGTGATGACAGGAGGTCAACTGGAGGATTTGCAATATTCTTTGGTCCTAATCTTATTTCTTGGAATGCCAGGAAACAGGCTACAGTGTCAAGATCAAGTACAGAGGCTGAATATAAGTCACTAGCCAATGCAACTGCTGAGATCATTTGGTTGGAATCATTACTTAATGAGTTGGGTGTTAAGCAACGCCGCATTTCCTGTTTATGGTGTGATAATTTGGGAGCCACCTATCTCTCTGCTAACCCAGTGTTCCATGGAAGAACTAAACACATTGAAGTTGATTTCCATTTTGTGAGAGAAAGGGTTGCAGAAAAGAAATTGGACATCAGGTTTATTCCCTCCAAAGATCAGGTGGCAGATGGCTTCACCAAGGCATTGTCAATTAAACCATTTGAGGAGTTCAAGAGGAATCTTAATATAGGATAGTTGAGATTAAGGAAGGGTGTTAGAAATAGAGATAGAACTACCTATTGTAATCTCAACAAACTCTATCCTCTCTCTCTCCTGTAGCTTATCTCCTCTTCTCTGTAACAACCGAATCTAGATCGATCGGTATTGCCTTGTAAGCCACGACAGGGGCTGTCCTGTCTCATATCAATATAAACCAACGCGGCTCCTCATTGAGGAGTAGGAACGCTTCCATCTAACAATGAGTACGAAAATAGTAAATGTAAATACATAGGATTTTACTAATTTGATGCGAGGGCTTTAACTAGGATTTTACTATTTTGTCAATTTCATGAAAACCTTTTCAATTTGTGAACAATTATTGAATTATTTTAAATAAAGGATTTGTTTTTCAAATTGGTGGACCTTTTCACATCCGTGAAGATTTTTCAAATTCTTGAACATTTTTTAAATTTCATAAACATTTTTCATATTCATGAATCTTTTTTAAATTTGTAAAACTTTCAAAATCATGAACATTATTTTAATTTGTGAACACCTTCTGAAATTCATAGTCTTTTTTCCAATTTTGTGAAAAAAAATCATATTTGTTATTTTTTTTTCAAATTCACGAACCTTTTCAAATCCATAAATTTTATTTCATTTGTTTAATTTTTTTCAAATTCAAGGACACTTTCGAATACATGAACGCCTTTTCAATTTGAGAAAACCTTTTCAAATCCATAAACATCTTTTCATTTTATAATTTTTTTTTCAAATTCATGGACACTTTCAAATACGATGAACAATTTTTTCAATTTGAGAACACCTTTTCAAATTTGCGAATATTTTTTTCCATTTCATGAACATTTTTTAAAAATTTGAACATGTTCTGTGAATTCTTTGTCAAATTCATGAATAATCCAGGTTTATCTTTTTCCATATTGCTTAGTCGCTCAATCTGCATACATCACAGGATAGATCCAATGATTTAGGAGTTAATTAAGAAATATGAACTTTTTTCCTGTCTTCAAGATATGTCGGCCATAAGTAAGTACTCCCTGCGTAAACTAATATAAAAACATTCCTCCGTAAACTAATGTAAGAGCGTTTAGATTACTACATAGAGTATAGGGAAATGTTTACACTCGACGCTCCGGCCGAACTTTGGGCCGGACGCGCGCGGGGCGTTCGATCATGGGGGCATCATGTGGCCAGAAGGGAGCGCGACCCCACCTTATCCCTTTGTTTTTTTACGTTGACTTTGGCTACTCGACGTACTCCCATTCTCTTGCTCCCCGCGTGCTTCCCCGTCCGGCCGAACTTTGGGCCGGACGCGCGCGGGGCGTTCGATCATGGGGGCATCATGTGGCCAGAAGGGAGCGCGACCCCACCTTATCCCTTTGTTTTTTTACGTTGACTTTGGCTACTCGACGTACTCCCATTCTCTTGCTCCCCGCGTGCTTCCCCGTCAACCGTTGTTATCCCCGCCGTTCCCCTGCCCGACTAGACACCGGCGAGCTGCTACCACACATGGCCAGAGTGCGAACTGGAGGGCTCGCCGGCGAGCTGCTACCACACATGGTCGGAGTACGAACTGGAGTGCTCGCCGGCGAGCTGCTACCACACAAGGCCGGAGTACGATCGAACTGGAGTGCTCGCCGCAAGATGCTACCCCGCACACGGCGTGCAAACCATAGCTGGCAAGGCAAAGCTGGAAGGTAACACTGGTGGCTTCGTATGAGGACGCCACACCAACGTTTCAACCGGCATCGTTATTTGCTGGAACCAGTGTCTTTTTTTGCTGGAACTAGACACATTTTTTGCTACCATCTTTTTTGATTTGCTAGACCAGACCAAGGTTTGCTATCACCGTATTTCAATTTTGCTGGAAGCAGCCTAGTTTTTTGCTACAACTGTCTTCTGGTTTTGCAAAGTCCGCCATTTTGGCGACCGGTGACAGCAACTTCGGCCATTTTTGCTACAACCGTTTCAAATTTTTGCTACCATCATCTTTGTGTTTTGCTACATCCATTCATGAGGCCATGGTGCATTTTTACGACTGAGATGTGACCGGCGACGACGACCTCCCCCTGAAAGCTACAACCAGCTGAGCCAGAAGCTGCAACCGTCATCTCTTTTTGCTACTACCGGCGACGGATTTGCTACATTCATCACTGCGGGTCCGCGACCTACTAGGGTAGTGACTTTTTTGTTGCAACCATCCTCAGATTTTGCTACTACCGGCGAGATTTTTGCTACATCCATTATATGTGGGGAAGATCGTGACCTGCGACGGCAACGGCGGCGGATTGGTGCAAATGGACATGGAAAAAAGCTTCAACCGGCCTAGTATAAGTTACAACTGATGGAGAAAAAAGCTTCAACAGACATGACAGAAAAGCTTCAACCCTCATGGAAAAGCTGGAAGCAGGTACGAAAAAAGCTTCAAGCTAGAGCCAGCAATGGCTATGACGGCAAGGCTACGATGGGTTGACGGCGAGGTTGCAGGCTGCAACGGCGAGGCTGCTACCAAACGACAGCGGAGGGTGCGACCACAGAGCAACGCCATGTTGCAACCAATGACGACGAGGACCGCAAAACACCCACGAGATGCAGCTTCAACGGCGGCGGCGTGGTTGCCAGCATGTCGACGGCGAGGCGAGCGAGGAGCGGCGTCCTTCACGGGAGGATAGACACGGGAGATGGGAGTTTTTTCGCGAGGGCCGGGTAAGAGAAAGAGGCGCCATGGTGGAGGATGCGTTTGCGTCGAGCGCAGCCTATACGCGAGGAAGGAGGAGGCTTTGACCTCCACGCAAGGGAGAAGATGCAATCTGGACAGTTATTATTGAGTAAATCGAACGACTGGGGCTTGACCGGCCGAAACTTTCGGCCGTGCACCGGCGCCCAGTACTGACCTAGAGTATATGACAAACGAAGCGAATGTCCACCTCCACATCGCTCACTCGCCGCAACCTAACCCACCAAGGAGCCACACACAGAGCACATCGACAACAAGAGCGCACGCACGCAGCAATGGCGTCTGTTGTGGAGCGCGCGTCGCCGGCGCAGCACTTTCTGGTGGTGACGTACGCGGGGCAAGGCCACATCAACCCGGCGCGCCACCTCGCGCTGTGCCTGCTC
>NW_024114926.1:0-10392 GCF_003073215.2 Triticum urartu | reverse complement strand
ATATCTTACCCTAGCCCGGCCCGACATCTCCTACGCCGTGCAGCAGGTATGCTTGTTCATGCATGAGCCCCGGGACAGCCACATGCAGTTGATCAAGCGTATACTTCGGTACTTGAGGGGTACCTCTTACTACAGGCTTCAGTTCTACAGATCCACTTCTCGTGATCTTGTGGCTTACACCGACGCCAATTGGGCTGGCTGCCCGGATACCCGCAAGTCCACGTTGGGGTTTTGTGTTTTCCTCGGCGCGAATTTGGTGTCATGGTCCTCCAAACGACAACCAACTGTTAGTCGTTCGAGCGCCGAAGCTGAATACCGCGGAGTTGCAAATTGTGTTGCTGAGTCCTGCTGGCTACGGCAACTTCTCCATGAGCTCAAGTGTCCTCCGCGGCATGCCACTGTGGTTTATTGCGACAATGTCAGTGCTTCATACCTCGCCAGCAATCCTGTTCAGCATCAGCGCACGAAGCACATTGAGATAGATTTGCACTTCGTCCGTGATCGTGTCGCTCTTGGTGAAGCTTGCGTGTTGCATGTACCATCCAGTTCTCACTTTGCCGACCTATTCACCAAGGGGCTGCCATCACAGGTGTATCATGAATTCAGATCCAGCCTGAACGTTCATCCAAATGGAGTTCCGGCTGAGGAGGGGGTGTTAGACTAATTCTATGTATAGCAATATACACCTATGTATACCCTAGATTGTAGGATCTGCAACAGCACGCCCTGGCCTGCGTACCGATTCTTATGGGCTCTCTCTTGTATATGTTGTAACCTGTAACCGATACTAATCAGTCAATCAATCGAGAGTTAATCACTCCAACTCTCCTGCCAGTCAGTATTGGAATTTTTTTTCCTGATTGCCCTATACTAATTAAGTACTGTATTTATTTTCTTATTTCATTTTCAAAGAGTACCCCACGTTCATCCAACACGGAAACATAGTACAACGCCAACTCAAAAAAAGGACTGACTATACGTCAGGTGCCTGAAAATATAATTGCATCAGTAACTTTCATCCAGGGGCGTTAGACCTCATCCATGAGTATAAGTTAAATCTTTTGTAAAATGCACATTGAACTTTTTAAAAATATACAGTGAACATTTTCAAACACAAGTTTAATATTTTCATAAAAGTCATGATGAACATTTTTTATAACATGCAAACATTTCTTAAGTGTTCACAATCATTTTTTTCAAATTGCACAACTTTTTATATGCAAAGAATTTTTTAGAATATTGTTCAACTTTTTATATATAATTTTCATTTAAATTTTCATAAAATGTCATGGAACATATTTTTAGATGCATGAACATATTTTTAGATGCATGAATTTTCATAGAATATTGTTCAATGTTTTGAATGGAACTCTGCAGGACTTAATTAGTAGATTTTGGATGTAGCTTTCTGTTTTGTCTTGTCTGTTTGTCTCCCCTCTTGCTACCTATTTGCGCAGCTAGTTACATGATTATTTAAACCTTTTTTTGGCATTGAATTGCCAGATAATGTTCATGATGCAAACAGCAAGGGGTTGGTACCAGATTTTGTCAGCAAAAGGGATATGCTGAAGTAATTATAACTAAAATACCGCGTCGATCTTGCCAGTCCTTTGTCTCCACCCCTCATCACAAGTGCAGTTCTTGGTTTTATATAGACCTTCATTTTACTTTGTAATAGATTACAGATGAAAATAAGTGTTTTGGTGGATGTTGGATTTACAAGAATACTGAATATGCCCTTTTCCAGGTTAGAGTTGCTGAATGCGGTAATGTTAAGAGCCAGCTTGGCACAATCAACAGGAAGAAAATTGGAATGTAAATCGTCTCACCATACTTTGTGACTACCTCTAGTGGGACATGCTTGGTAATACTCTCTCCGTCCCATAATATAAGAGATCGTTCTTATATTACGTGACCAAAGGGAAATAGTATTATGCTATGTTGTTGCTTGCCTTGAGTCCAACCCTGATTGATTTGTTCTTCTTGTATGGCAGTTTAGCAGCGTGACCTTTCGAGCCTCATGAAACCAGAGGATATGGTCACTTCGGAACATCTAGTGATAGTCCTTTTTATTGTGCCAAAATATTCCCAAAAAGACTGGTTATGAAGCTACTGACTCACTTGATTACGTTTGTGGTAAGTTCAGAACCATTTGACTAGTGATAATGTCTGTGATAAACCAATGTTTGAACTATTTTTGTGCCATGCTATGAACCATATGGTGAACTAACCACATGCCCTCAGTTCATGTACATTTGCAAAAGATATTGTAGAAATAGGTCATTCAAATATTTCATTTGATTGCACAGATGTTCTTCATCATTACTCATCCTTATGAACTACTCTCCAGCTCTCGGTTGGATCCCATTGTAGCTTTACCCAAAAAGTCTTTCAGCCCGCTTTATATATAAAGCAACGGTCAACATACAAGATGCAAACCACCCGACACCACACACACACCCAAGACGGATACAAGGGAGCTGACGAACAACAACACTACTCCAAACACCCCAAAGCAAACAACAAGTAGGCAGAAGAGCATAGCTAAGGATCTATAGAGCTCTCCACCGTGAGCGAGTCATCGCAAGGAGACGAAGCTGCGAACCAGGGACTCCAAAGCGGTGCTTCCAGGAAAGAAATGACACTGAAGAGTCGCCACCGCCCGATCCAATGAATCGAGGTTTTCACGCGGAGTAACACGAAGGACACAGGGCTACCGTGATGGAACCATCACGAAGGGAACAACGCATGGCCGTCACCATCAGTCTGGCCCAAGCCAGATGAGGTTTTCACCCCATCCACCACCCCCTGCTTCCGCCCGGGGTACGGCCCTACATGAGAGCGCAGACCACACCACTACCATAGAACGTCGAAGTCCCGCCCCCATGCAGCCCACGTGGCCCTGAAACTAAGCCAGTCACCGCCCCCGCCACGAGCCCGCAGCTCCCACCACCAAGGTCGTTGCCCTGCATCCATACTCTCCAGAGACCATGAAAGGCATGAGCTTTGCGCCGACCGGCAGATCCCTAGCACCATCGGAGCCGTCGGTGACCGACCTGCCCTAAACAACGGTCAGTAGCCAGGAGGCACTAGGCCAGGAATAGGGGAGTGGGAGCGGAGCTCGTCTGGACTGGTGCACCCCTGCGCCGGTGACAGGTAGTCGGTCTACCCATCCCTCCAGCAACCTCCCCTACGTCTGATGGCCTACCATGGCCGCCGGAATATATAATAATTAAATAAAATATGTTGGCTAATATAAAATCGAGGTGATTAAGCTGGTTAATATAAACATTTATGTTGTTCATTGGTGTGAATATGTTCGACAAGTAGATGACCTCTTTGTCCCCTTGTTGGTTGTAATGTGTATTGGTCAGCCAAATAATAAATACACAAATTTGCATACTTCCAAATCGAAACGTTCAATATGCTGGGAGCAGAGGTTGTATTGAAGAAAGTGTTCTCTTCATTAATTCCTTGCCTTTGAAATACTTCATCCGGTCCTAAATTTTAGAATTTTTAGAGATTCCAATGCGGACTACATATGAAGTAAAGTCGATGAATCTATACTCTAAATTACGTCTGTATACATTCGTATGTATCGCGTATTAAAATCTCTGAAAAGTCTTATATTTAGAAACGGAGGGAGTACTTGATAATTGTTTTGCCTCTCACCAATAGGTGACAACATTGATGATCACCAATACAAAGTGACATTTAGAAAACATTCATACACAGTTTTGTTTTCACTAAACTCTAATCCCTTCATCTTGAAATGTAAGACCATTTTTGACACTATGATTGTCAAACATGGTCGTACATTTTGGGCCGCAGGGAGTATCTAACAATAAGTTGCTTATAATGGAAATACATATCGCTGAAAGTAATAAAAACCTACTAAAGCGAAATCAGTCCATACATCTTATGATCCAAAACAACCATCTAAGCAACCTGTGGTTGAATGGTTAGGTGGATAGTGGTATCACTAGCCCACCAAGGTTCAAGTCATGGTGCTCGTATTTATTCTGGATTTATTTCAGAATTTCTGGCGATGCACATTCAGTGGGAGGAGACATTCCCGTCGACTACGAGGCGCCTACGGTGTGCCATAGCAGGATACATATATTTTATCAGGCGAAACCATGTGGCATGCATAACTACCAACGACCGTACAAAGATACAATACCATCAACAAGTTATAAATGGCAAAGTGTTGTACAATACAATATAACATTAAGTTCTTCAGGCCCCTTAATCTTGTGGAGGTATCTTTTGTAGTTATTGCTTAATTCACACATGTGGTCTGAACCTCTTTTGCCATGTAACAACAGAAATGACATAAAACCTGTCATATAGGTTGTTGAGTAGCCCAAAGTAAGCATACCCCTATCTCTTCATGAAGAGAAGTCCAAAAAACACCATCCAAGTGCCCGCCACAAAACCAATATTTGATCCAAGAAGAAAATCCATTTGAGACAAACCATCTTCAGGCAACCTTGTCGGATCTCTGTTGATTGGCAGACCTATAGGCGGACCAGGACATTGCATTGGAACTGTATGTCCACAAAGAATAGGATTTCCAACGTACATAGAGGTTGGATCATCTGAATTGAGGGTGTCGAGTTGACGCCCTAAGGGTATTCTTTCAGACAGATTATTGTACAAGTTTAAATTTCTGAGGTATGTCAAATCTGATAAGCTCCGAGGGATTTCACCACCTAGTTTGTTCCTCGAGAGGTCAAGAGACACCACTAATCGAAGTTTTCCCATATTATACGGGATATTTCCACTCAACAAGTTTAATGATAAATTCAAACTTATGAGAACGACAAGGGAGCTTAGTTTCTCGAGTCATATTGTTGCAAGACAAATCAATGTTCGTCAAATAAATATTCTCCCCATAGTCAATCACTTTTCCTTTCATCACCACCATGAAGCTAACATTAGCCGTTCCCAAATGAAGTGAACGGTACTCACCAATTTCATCTTCTTCAAAGGGATCGAAATATTGTATCAGTGCTACTCAAAGCTTTCAAGTTTTCTATATGGCGGTATGTCCCCAACAAAGTTATTATCTGATAGGTCAAGAATACAAATAGCATGAAGTCTCATGATTTCAACTGGAATGTGACCAGAAAAGTTGTTTGATCTTAACCGTAGCATAACCAAACCGGGCATGGCTTTGCTGATCCACCCAGCCAACTCTCTAGTGAATCTATTAGATCAAGGAAAATAAGACTCGGACATTGTCGTAGGAGCAAAGGAATTCCACTTGAAAAATTGTTGTTGCTTAGGATAAGAGTAGTGATTTTCAAAAAGGAACTCACTGAAATGAATTTTTAGAGTTATTGCCTGATGGGTTCTGTTGTTTCAGCTCTTTTTGGCCACAATCAGGAAGTTCCTTTGAAAGCAGATTGTTTGAAAGATCTAAGATCCGCAATTTCTACAATCGACAAATCGACGTCGGAATAGTCAAGGATATAACATTGGAAAACAGAACTGCAACTTGCAAATTCTGAGCTCCTAAATCTTCTACAAACCCATTTAAGAAGTTTCTAGATATGTCGAATAACTTAATTGTGCTTGGTAACTTGGGTATCAAACCAGCCAGTAGATTTGACTGCATCAAAAGTGTAACCACTGACATGAACTCCAGATTGATTGGTAAGTCGCCGCTTAGTTGATTCAAGGAGATGTCCAACCACGTAACTTCAGCAAAGGTAGTCCAAAACCAATCTGGTACCTATCAACTAGACCTGTGTCTGAAATCATAAGTTCACGAATGCCCTTCTGCCATTGCAGCCATTTATGAAACTTGGGACCCAAACGACAAGATGATAAACATGCTGATTGCAATTTGAACGGAGGTACGAAATGCGAGTCAATAATAACTTCCAAATTATTATCAGAAAAGTCAATGTACTTTAAAATCATCAATCCAATAAGATGGTCTTCTGTTATCACACCGCTCGAGGTGTTGTTTCCAAGGTCTAAGTGAGTCAATTTTGTAAGTGTGCCAATCTCCGCAGGCACTGAATCGCTCAAGTTGTTGTGCCTAAGGTCTAAGTAAGTTATATTTGCAAGCACGCCAATCTCCATAGGCACTGAACCACTCAGTTTGTTGTGACTGACTTGAAGTATGTTTACGCTAGTTAGGTTTGACACAAATTGTAATGTCGTGCCAGTGATATTGGCACCGTCCAGAATCAACTGCTGCAAATTCTTCCAAGAGCAGCTGGGTATCGAGTCTATCACCTCTTTTATGTCTGTGCTAATGTTGTTGCCAGTGAGATCTAGTGACTTCAGATTACACATTGTTTTCAGTGCTCCTGGTATCATCCCATCAACGTTGTTGAATCCAAAGTCAAAGTTCTCTAACAGGGTCAAGTTTCCCAGCTTGTTAGCAAACGTGCCTGATAATCGACATCCCGCTAACCTTAGGCTCTTGAGGCTAGTTACGCCCCTAACCAGTTGGGTGTATCTGGTGTTGGGGCAGCCCGAAGAGGAAGAAGACTCACGCACACAACTAGAGGTGGAAGAAGATACGCACAGAGTCTTGGCACACACACTTTGCCTTTTCTTTGTTTTCTTCTCACACTTCATGCAACCGGTTACATGGCTTAAATAGCCGACTCACTTGGCTATCACACACAGCCACTAACCCACTACCTGCATGCACACACGTACACCTATTCGTTGGGCAAGCCACTAACGGCCTGATCCACATCACTGGTAGCTGACCATACAACTCGGCCAACGCTGCTGCATGCATCGTTATCTCATCCAACTACTTCGGCCGCACACGCACGATTCTGAAGCTTGAGTCATTCCTAAGTCTGTAGCACATTAGGAGCTTGCCCACAACGGCACACTCTGACGCAGGCCTCAACTAACTGCATCCGCTTCTAGCTCCAACGCTCATCTACCACACGACTCAGCCGCTGCGACTCTACGGAGCTTTACGTCTGCTGCTAACTAACACATTTATGCAGACTACACGTACGTGCTTGGTACTCAGCTGATGCTAACTCAACTACATGCATGAACAAACTAATGCGATGAAATAAACATGATGAACACCTAGACAACAAGGTTTACTCTATCATCTGGACTGCTGAATTGGTTACCGGAGAGGTCAAGCTCTTCAAGAACTGTAAGGTTGTGGTGTACAAACGACGATGGAACAGTAAGGCCACAGCAAAACGAAATCAGTACAGCCAAATTAGGAAGTGCGCCGACCGTATGGACCCAATCAGCGACTCCGGTGAGGTCGACCCAGCACATGTTAAGATGCTCTAATGATCGGAGACGGGTTAACCAAGATATATCCTTTGAGTATTGATAATCACCATAAATATTGCCTTGTATGTCAAGCTGTACTAGGATGGAGAGGTTGCCTAGCTGAGGTGGCACCAGACCATGAAAATCCGTAATGGAGAGGTTGAGATAAGTCAAACTCTGGACAGAGCCCAAGAACCCCGGCATTGCCTTTGCATCTCCAAGGAGATAGTTCTGGCTGAGGTCGAGATGCTTGAGGCATCGGAGAGCAAGCAAAGAACGAGATAACTGACCATGCAGTGAGTAGTTCTCTGGATGATCATCATCAGATACATAATACACCATTGAATCATCGTAGTGGAGGTCGAGCTTGATGACGTGGCCTGTCCGGCCGCTGCAGGTGACGCCGCTCTACCGGTAGCAGTCATGTGCACCTTGCCGCCATGAGACGAGACGATTGTTCGGATCGCCTGTGAGGCCGGCCTTGAAGGAGAGAGATGCAGCCCCCGTTGGATGTGCCGCTCGCGTTGATTGCGACGGAGGAGGTGGCGGTGCTGCTGGCTGTAGCTAGGAATAGGATGATGGTTAGCAAGAGGAAGCTTGCTGCAACCATTTCGTTGCCCCGGGCTCGACTGGAGGGGACGCCGAACGGAAACATGGTGGTCATGGCAAGTGTGTGTCGGCTGGAGGGGGCTACCACAACTTTGGGTTGGGTGATACACCTTTTGGGCCAATCAGTTAAAGCATGGTGTGGTCATGCATGGGTGATACACCTTGACCTTTGGGTTTCCACCGGGTGAAACAGTCATCAAATTGAAGAAGAAAAAATTGGCCGGGTGCCGTGTCATGGTGCAGCTTTTACTGAAGAAGTGTCAACGGAGAAATGTTGTGTGGTGTATGTTGTAGAGGCTATCGGTTACCACAACTTGGGATCAGTCACACGCTAGCTTGCTGGTCCAAGCGAAAACATAGTCTTGGTACAGTTTCCATCAGATTAACTTTCAAAGGAGAAAAACATGCAGGGGCTATCGTCTACCACAGATGTGACTGTCAGTCTATCACTCTGTTGTAGACCCAAGACGTGAACATTCATGCTTGAAACCAATCAAATAATTTTTCTTGAGAATCCCAATCAAATAAATTGGTGGAGGATGTTGGCCCAGCTACATGACGTGTCGATTACATTTAGGCGACACATGATGACGATGACAACAACGACGACGACGAAGGGAAGCTTCAGCTAGCCCAGTGGACCGCAGTGCAAAGCTAGCCTTCATCTATACAAACCACACGATCCATCTATACTTTGATGGATTCAGCAATCAGCACCAGCAACGCATGCACGCGTGTTGGTGCAGCCCGAGGCTGCACTCTCTCTCTCTTGAATCTCTGCTCTCGCACGAACAAGGACAGAAGATGGGAGACGACGACTGGAGTAGAGACACGGAAAGTTTTGCCGGTGGGCGCACTGAGCGCCGCCGCGGGCGCTCGAACGCCCGAATCCTTTTCTCTTTGAACTCGCAGTGCTCCAACGAGCAGTACACAGGGGTTCTTATACGGGGCAAAGACACATGCGCACGCGCGCACGTTGCCCACCTTGCCCACACGCACCCACACACCACTCAGCTCACGATCCGCACACTCCGCCCGCCCGCATGAAGCCCTCTAACGCGAAGGACGGCTGCAGCTGACTGACGCGCTAACAGCTAACTGAACTCACGCACATAAGCATGCCTACGCGCCCGGGTGCGCACACACACACTCACGCACGCACACGCGGCGCACGCCCACACGCGCCATGGCTTATGCTAACAACACGTACTTTATTTGGGAGTGCGTATGCCTCAGGCGACTGTAAATTCTCAGTCGGCCTGCTACCCTTCTGATTCGATCCATCTAATTTTGTCGTTTGTATCCTGCCCTCGTACGTTTTCAGTGTGTACGTGGGCTTGTGCTTTCCATTACTCTTGCTTTTTTTTTGTCTGACCTTGTAATTTACGTTTCTGTTCTACGGTGGTCAGTGTAACACTGTCATGTCCGATCCCTGTTGTGTTTGCATCAGTCTGTTGTCCTAGCACAATCTACAAAGAGCGAGAAGAAAGTACGGAACATCTTGGAAGGGCTATGCGGCAATGCCAACCGGTAAATTCCATGCCTGGGCTGCAGTCCATTGGTTGCTACTCGCAGCCTGCTCATGTCTTTCGCTAACCGAACTTTCAAATTCCAGCAGCTACTGGATATCCGAAGACGACATGGGCATGGCTGCTGGCCTGGGAGGCGAGACAGAGTCCCACCCTTACGTCTCCTTCACCATAAACTTTGTCTGAGCGTGTTTGATGTATATTATTTTGTGACACCAATTCTCTCATGGTATGTCGGTTTCGGTTTATACTTCTGTAGTAGATGATTCGCGCCAATCAATAATGTAGTGTTTCGGAGGGCCTCGAATCGTATCCTGGCACAAAGTGGTGTCAAACATGCAAACTTGTCACGCTCATTGTGCCCACACCGGCGCATGATAGAGATAGATAGAGTAGGTTGGTTGAATGCTTATCTCATATCTCATATTGTAACCTCTCTCTTATCTCTTTCTCCCCAAGATGTAATCTTCCTAGAAGATCTAAACTACCGCATGTATGCGTTGTCAGGGAGGTGCGCCCCTGCTCTATATAACGCGTAACGCGTCCCTCACATTGAGGTAAGACGCTTCCGCCTAGTTGCACATGGTAATCAGAGCCTCCTCTTCCAATCTCATCTAGGGTTCCTAGCTCTAGCCTCCATGTCTTCCTCCGCCACCTCCCACGCAAGCCTCAATGGCCAGGTTCCGGAGAAACTTTCTCGCACGAACTACGTGCTCTGGCGTACTCAGATCACGCCCCAGCTGAGAGGGGCAGGTCTCTTCGGCTATGCCGATGGCACCATGCCCGAACCCGCGCCCCTTCTTGTCACCAAGGACAAGGATGGGAAGGAGACGTTCGAGCCCAACCCTCTCCACCTTATCTGGGTCAGGGAGGACCAGCAGGTGCTCGGCTACCTCCTCAG
This sequence comes from Triticum urartu, assembly GCF_003073215.2. Taxonomy (NCBI): domain Eukaryota; kingdom Viridiplantae; phylum Streptophyta; class Magnoliopsida; order Poales; family Poaceae; genus Triticum; species Triticum urartu. Next base: position 75 of record NW_024114926.1, on the reverse strand, counting down.
CAACCTCTCCAAAGAGGTGCTGATCACGGTGACCGCGATCACCACCGCGCACCGCCTCTGGGCGGCGCTCGCCGG